>NC_142676.1:8338750-8512500 GCF_964200805.1 Pocillopora damicornis
AAAATTCATAGATAGAGATATGTTAAGATATGATAGGTTATCTTTAGTTCGATATATGAATCATACTCTTCTTTTTTATAGTAAGGATACAGATAGCGTGCAAACAATTATTCAAAGAGTAAGATAGAGCGGAGCAACGTGAGAGGGAGAGTCAATCAATGTTATCTTGGGAGGCAGACCAGATCCTTGATAAATAGACACTATAATACCTTCAGACATAGACTTGAAAATTTTAAATCTCAGTTGGATCGAGAAGAATATAAAAAAGACGGTTTGACATTACAAAGAAATCATCAAAAGGATGATGTGTTTAAGATCGATAAAACATCCTCATTGTACATTTTTTTTCTTTGTCAAACATACCGCTAAATTAAGAGTACAATTAAATGATATTTTTCATCAATGAATTCCGTGTCTTTGTTAATAGCCAATATCATGATACCCTGAATCCAACCCAGCCGCGATTTATTTATCCCAAGTAGCGCCATAGACCTAATCACGTCTCATCCTTGTCGGTTCGTAAATGTGATGTAAAGCCGCATAAAATACTAGTTCACGATGTCTCTCGCGTAGTTTTAACTCTTCAATCATATTTTTATATTTTTCAATGTCTTGAGCATATTCCGAAGCTTGCAATCGGATATTTCTTTTCAAGCGACGGGTTTTTTTCACACGAGATTACCCTGCCATAGTCACAGTTCGTTGTCGTCTGCGTATCTCCTGTTTCTTTCCAGAATATTATGCCATCGAGGCGAATATTTGAGGACTGTCAACACTTCCATTTGACCGATTAAATCTGTCACATCTTTCCTTGGATTCTTCCAATTGAGATAAGCACTGACAACATCTTCAAAATCATGCCCACACGCACGTATCTTTTTTCCAATCTCGATAAAATGAAACCAATGGGTAAACAAATACAACTGCATGTGTGCCCCCACAGGTGTCGGATACTGACGGATGTCTTCACATGTAAACAGTCAGTGGTCCAATGTTTGTCTCTTGTTTCTTTCGAGAATATTATACCATCGGGGCGCTTCCAAGTGTCCGACCAAATCAGTGACATCTTTCATCGGATTCATCCAATTGAGACAGGCACTGATGACATCTTCGAAATTGTGACCATGTGCACGGATCTTTTTTCCTATCTCAATAAAATGAAACTCGTGTGTAAATAGATACAGCTGCATGTTTACATTTTGGACACCACATCATTAAAAATTTTGAGCGATGGTTAGGCACTTCAGACGTATAACGTGTTTTCCCGTCTAACGAATAATAGATGAATTGATAATTCGGAGGAGAAAGAGACGGTTGATGGCGCCAATATCGAAAACGATCCATTTCGAAATGAAAGACACAAACCCAAGTTTATTTTTATTTATAGAAAGCGCGCGTTCATGTGGACCTTATGTTCTATGTTGACCTCAACTGACAAATGCGCGCTTTTCGACAGGACAAAAATGTAGACATATATGCCCCAACAGACAGCTGTCACATCTCTCCCACAGAGATGGTTCTATCCACACAGGGACAAACAACTTCCCCGCTCAAACTCTATTTGGGTTCTATTATCGCCACGCCGGAGGAAAAACCAACTTTTAAGCGCGTGACACTAGGTATTGTGTGACATTCATATACAATTTACATTCTTTACATTTTTCGAATTCTTGGCATATTTCGTCATAGTCAGATGTGGTTCTATAAGATCGGTTGGGAATCTTGTCTTTACGGCTCTAGACTTCACTCAGGTAATTAAAAAACCAGTATAGATCATGATACTATTCCACATGAGCAATCATACGATGTCTCACTTCTTCGCACACATAATACCCATTTTCTCGACCCAGAATATTGTGAAGACTCGAGCACGACCTCTCTTCTTTGTCTTATCAATATCAAATTTATAGGCTGGATGAGGACATAGACGTCTTCGGTACGTGATTTCCATTTTGTGAGATCCATCGTCAGTCATCGTTCAAATCAAAATGGAAAACGACTGCAAAAATCCACACTACAAATACACAAGTTTTTTGAAGTATCAATCACTATTGTCTACATGAACTTTCTTCTCTTCTCTTTCTCTCATCAAAGTGACAAACTCTACAAACACTTCAATCACACGATTCCCTTTTTCCACCAAGACAGGATACTCATTATCTGGAGGTAAGAGATAATATTCCCATCCTCTCAATATTCGATTCATATGATCCAATCTGCATGCTCTTCTACAATATTCAACATATCTTCTACATGACTCAAAGCCCAGCGAGGATTGTCTCGTAAATCACACATCTTCTTGCTAAAATGATCTCACACTAAAAGTTTTGTCTTTATGTATCTTTTTTGCGTGCCTGTGCCTAAAACAATTTCCAACGCGCCTTAAAATGACAGACAAAATTGTTCCCGCCTAATTATTCCAATAACCCTAACCACATGCACACAGGACTGTTTTCTTCATCTGTGACACTTCATCGCTTTCAACCGACTAGTCAGTTCCCGCCTAAAAATACTTATCACATGCACACAGGACTATTTTTCTTCATGTGTGACCATTGTTTGCGTGACATCCAAAAATATCTTACAGCCTCACTTTCATGGTGGTTAGTCAGACGAGCTATACTACTCTTATGCCATCGCGCACCGCCCTCATACGGGGATTTTTGTCAAATATTTTCCAAGAAAAGAGCGTGAAGGGCCGTATGCTTCATATTCTAAAGCATAATTATCACATAACAAGGTTTTTTAGACTTCTTTGATAGACATGACTGCCAAGAACTGATCATAAAATAGGAAAAGTTATCCACAGTGCGCACACTCATTTATTGTTAACATTATCCACTCATGTTGATTTTGGTCTGTTATGCGCAAGCCGTTTGGTGAGTAGGTGAAGAATGAATAACACAGATGAATTTATGGACAAAATTGGATGTTAAACAGGATTTGACAAGTTAAAACTTCAAATGCTAAGTTTTATTTACTTCACTTTGATTTCTTTTGTTTTTTGGTAAAATGATTATATTACGCCCAGGAAGTTTAATCGATGGGAAACTCTTAAATATTTCTGAAATGTCCAAAGCATTTGCCAATTTTCTCACATGTCATGTCTTAAATGTTCTGATATTAATGCATTTAGGGTGGCTGCGTAGAATTTTAGCCTGATTATGACACGCGCGCCGGCGTTATGTTTTTCATTGAGAATTCAATATAATTAAATGTTACCAAAATTTTATAACCAAGGGTCGAACTGTTGTTTAGCTAAATTGCTACAAAGGAAGTTGCTCACTAGCGGTAATTCGGCTCTCCAGTTTGGTAGGGTGAAATCTTCCACAGTTTTCACATTATGAGAAATTTGTCCGGCCAGTCATTTTAAAGTTTGGAGAGAGGATTGTTTTGCAAATTTTTGTTTTCTACAGGATTGGTCCCATTAACTATTTTCATTAACTGGAAATAGGAAGGGCACAAATAGAATAAACGCTCAATGTAATTCTTAGAAATTTCTACCGAGGGAAATGTTATGAGTTTCATTTGAGAGATCTCCTGCGAGGCCTCATCGAATAACGAGGATAAAAACAATAATACCTTGAAGCCGAGTGAGTCACGCGCGTGAAGAGGAGTGGGAAAGCCAATCAAAAGTCTCAATCGAGATAACGAGCTTTTTTAAAATAATGATCATAATCTAATGTCTTAGTAATAATGACATCAGGATTTATGGCACGAAAAATAACTCATATGGTGAACGGCCCGATGCTTTCGAGAAGGAAGTTTGAGGGTAATGTTCCTCTTTACTTAGTTGGTTCCACATCTTTCGATGAAAAAAAGGATAGCGTTGAGTCCAGTTAGTAGTAGGTTAAATTTGTGACCAGTGGTGAAGTGGATAAGGTCAGGGAGGAGACTACGACTTGGAAGGGAAGGAGTGCCCGGAAAGAATTTTCATTTTCATTCAAACAGAAATTTGTTCTTTAAAAAAATACTTACTGGAGATCATGATCAAGAAAACGTGGATACCATTTGATGGGTGATCAATTTCGTCGCATCTGAAACTAGGATTATTGTGTGCTATTTATTTTCTGTATTTTAAAAAATTAAAATATTGTGGTTTTGTCCACAGAAACTATTTGCTTGGACAGATGAAAAGAATGCTAATCAATTTAGGAGCCATAGTTTACTATCAGTTTTAAATTTTAATCACATTGTTAGCACCATTGTACTAAAGTACAGAAGGTTGAAGACTAGCTTTATACATTATACCAATGAATTTTCAACCTTTCCCAACGATATAAACAATTGAGCCCTTCTGTGAAAACTTATTAAAAATTCACAAAAAAGTAGTTGTTGTGCTCGTTAGCACTGATACTGATTCTTGCATTAAATGTAATGGCATTGTCACCCAAAAAATCGAGCCCTTCCCGTATTTTTGATAAATTATGTGCACATTAAACTGAATCAGTTTCAAGCTAGTGCTTAATAATTTGTTTTTTGCCATTATACTCCTAGCTTAAGCTACATCTACACTTTAAAGGTGGACATAGGGCGTGGTTTTAAGGCTGTTCATTGTTTCCCTTGTCACTGCACCAAGATGTAGCCCATGGCTGTAATGTGTATGTCACCATCATCTGCTTCGTGCTTTGCTTCGTTGCCACACGTGTTGGAGTCTTCAGGATACCCTCCGGTACCAAATCCAATTCCGGAGTCACAGCTGTTGCAATCGTTTTCTTAGTTGGTAATGATACCAATTCTTACCATGGAGGACCCATTCTTTTCCAGAGCATTGAACCCTTCCATGTTGCAGTGAGGCTGTGAGGAAGCTTCTGAGCCAATCAGGGTACTCCACGTGTCACGACCGAGTGAGATCTTGCGGTATTGACCGTCAGCGACCTGTGAGTCCAGTGAGCTGGCGCGCTTATTGACGACAATGAACTTGAGCTGATAGCCAACCCTCATACCGAGACAGACCTTGGAGAAGGATGTGTTCCAGTAGGTCGGTAACTTGGTCTCTTGTGAGTCAAAACCATTCATGCCCCCTATTAGATTGTATTCAGCTTTGTCTCTCCAGAACGACGAATGATAGTGAAAGGTTCGCTATACATATACATAAAGTGAAAAGTATAAGTATTAAACAATAACAAAGTGGAAAAAAAAACACATAAGTGATGGTAGACCAATTGCCATCAAATTTAAAATTTCAAAAGCTTTTTGAATATCAAATTACTGAAAGTTGCTAAAAATGCCAATAGAAAAAGATCCCGTGATATTTACGACACTTGCATACGCTGTACTCAACTCAATTGCTCGTGGAGAGACAAATGAATCGTACAGGTTTAAATTCCGCAGAAATTCGATTTAAAATTTTTCAAATTTTCAGAGGAAAACTGATTTCAATGTTAAATTACCTATCATTTAAATCTCAAAAAACACTGTCATAAAAAATGGAAATTGCATTTTACTTGTACGAAACAATCTTTTAAAGCGTTAACATGAAAAGGAAACACCTTATTGCCATTAATCTTCATGATCGGCGTCCATCCTCCATCTCCGCATCCAAAGTCTCCCATGTGACAGAAGTGTTTTGGAAATAGCACAAGTATTTTTCTTTGTTTTTCTGACTCTTACTTAAGACACATCTGCATTTACAGCTACACTCTGGGCACCGCCTTATGGCAGGTTATTCTTTTCCACGTCTTACGACCCAGTGAGGTGGCGCGGTATTTCCCATCAGCGATGGGAGAGTGGAGAGAGTCGGTCTGCTTGTTGATGTCAAGGAATCTGAGCTGATTGGCCATCTTCATACCGAGAAGGATGGAGAAGGATGTCGTCTGGTAGGTCGGTAACTTTGTCTCTTGCAAGTCAAAGCCAGTCTTCTCCCTAGAAGGTTGTAAGCACTTCTGTTGCTCCAATATTCGGAATCGTAATGGAATATTCTCTAAAAATTTATAACAAAGAATAACATTTTTATTCCAATAAGATATCAGTAATAGCCTTTTCCAAGCTCCCACTTAGTGAAGACAAGCGAGCGATCCTTGACGACCGTTGACGCTTTTCAGGAAAACAGCCGAAGATTTTGCTAATCCCCTTTGTCGTTTACCTCCACTTTCCTGTATCAACGGTGAATTTCTTCGCAGATGAATTGCTACCTTATTGCGATTAGTCTTCATGATCGGCGTCCATCCTCTCCCATGTGAGAGAAAACAGACATTGGCTTTGAGTCTAAGTGCAGGGTAACCTCGCCATTCTTGTTCGATCTACTAAATAAGGAATCTTCTTAAAAGGAGAGATTCAGTCAAAACTTAATGAGGGCCATGGCTTCCATATATTCAGTAAACAAAACAGAGCGCTTTTCGATCACCGATTCCTATTCGACAGAAGCTGCTGTGGAAGATTATTACTAATGTTGCGATATGCTTGACGTAAGATTATTTTTGAAAATATTAGTAGTAATAGTAGTACTGTTATTTTCATATTCTCTCATTGAATTCCGCTCCGACTTTGCTCTTGTTGGTGAATAATTGACTTATACATTCCGGTCGAAAATTTCCTTACACGTCGAAGCTGAAAGAAAAGGCATATCAACAGTAATAAACTCTAAGAATAAAAGATGGAATGGCGTTTTGAAATACTCTCAAATTAAAGGGAAAATTTACATGTGGAGTAGGAAATACACAACGTTCTTGGTCACTCATGTTTTCGTAACTTGTATTGTTAACGGTGTCTAATGCTCTAGATAGGAATAAAAGTAGCGTGGCCGCGAATTTAGGCAGCATCCCAAACTTTTCGCGGCCTCGTCGTTTTAAACCATAAGACTGCTATCTACGCAGGCAAGCGTTTTCACGTCCCTCAAGAAGTTAGCTTGTTTTAGTTTGAATTCTCAGTAGTTTCTAAGAAGGCATTCATCGAAGTTTTTATCGATTTACTATATATCTATATCTCGATATACATAATTATTCTATACGAACGTCTCCTTAAAGTGGTCTAAACAGAAAGAAACAGTACAAAAACTAGCTTAAAAATACAGCAGGACAAATGTTACCCAAACGGCAGACATTTCCATCTCCGTAGTATCCCTGTTTGCATGTACAGTTGTACGATCCCTTAGTATTGTTGCACACAGCATCAGCACTGCAGTTCGTTTTTCGTGTTGCACACTCGTCGATATCTGAAAAGACTCTCCTTTAATTAGAACGTCAAAGCTGCAATTAATTTTAAAACTAATGCAGATTTAAAACTAATGTGTAATCAACAATAATAATAATAATAATAATTTATTTCTATAGCGCATTTTCCTAACGCTTAAAGGCGCTTTTCAGTATCAAATTATCATAACCTATAATTAAATAAAAATTTTAAGTCTAAAAATATGCTTGTCGAAAAAGATAGGTTTTAGGCTTATCTTTAAAAATAGAGACAGATGTGCTGCTTTTAACCTCAAATGAAACTGAGTTCCAGAGGTAAGGCGCGCACACTGAGAAAGCCCTCAGGCCAGTCAATTTGAGCTTGTGTGTTGGTTGCTCCAGTAGAAGTTAGTCAGCAGACCTGAGAGCTCGCCTAGGGACATAACGACTGATGAGCTCAGTCAAGTACGTTGGAGCCGCAAGATGGAGTGCCTTGAAGATGTACAGTGAAATCTTAAAAATAATGCGCTGACGGACGAGAAGCCAGTTTAGCTCAATAAGTAGTGGTGCGACATGATCAAGCTTTTGCTTGCAAATGATCACTTTTGCGGCTGCGTTCATAACATATTGTAGTCTCTGAATAAGATAACCAGGTAGGCCATAAACAAGCGAATTGCAATGATCTAAGCGAGACATTACTAATACATGCACTAGTGTTTTGGTTGAGTCAATACATGGACGATATGCGACTAATGTTCCTGATGTGATAAAAAGTAGTCTTGCATAGATCATTGACGTGTTCCGCGAAACTCATGGTATCGTTGAAGATGGCACCAATGTTCCGTGCGCTAGATGTGGGCTCGACAGTAGCATCACCCACAGTAATCGAATCTAATGGTGGCTTAGGGCGATGTTTAGCCAGGAGTTCAGTCTTGTCGTTGTTTAACCGGAAATTATTTAAAAGCATCCATTGGTTCAGCTCACGCAAATAAACTTCAACCCTAGTGCGCGCAGGCACAACATTCTCCATTTTAGTGGTCTTTATGCTAAGATACAGTTGAGTGTCGTCCACGTACATATGAAACCCGACACCATGGCGACGCAAGATAGCTTCGAGAAGAGAGGTATAGACCAAATATAGGACTGGGCCCAACACAGACCCCTGAGGAAGACCGCAGGTCAGTTGATGATCAGAAGAACTAGTATCTCTGATTTGGACGAACTGTGAACGACTGGACAGGTAAGACCCAAACCAAGTGTAGGCAGAGCCCTGAGCACCAATGCACTGGGAGATACGTGATAGTAGGATGCCACGATCCACTGTGTCGAACACTGCCGACAGGTCCAACAGTACCAACATCACACACTTTCCATCATCCAGTGCACGTAACACATCGTTATGCACTAGCAACAGTGCTGATTCAGTGCTATGGCTCACTTTATAAGCGGATTGGAAGATCTCTTCAAGTTTATTTTCTTGCAGATGGGAAATGAATTCACTCGCGACTACCTTCTCGCAGCACTTGGAGAGAAACATTAGGTTGGAAATCGGTCTGTGATTCTTGTATAGTTGATAGTCAAGTGATGGTTTCTTGAGAGAGGGCCTGACAATGGCTCGTTTCATTTCTGAAGTCAGCGTGGAGTTCTGCAAAGAACAGATCACAACCTTCGTAATAAACGGAAGAAGCAGATCATAGCAGTTTTTGAGGACTGAGGCGGGTATCGGATCTACCATGCAGGACTTCAAAGTCCATCTAGGAACCAGGTCAGACAGTTCATCACATGATACTGAATTGAAGTGATTACACCCAGGGCCACTGTACAGCAGTTCAACTTCACCTTTTTTCTCTGCAACTCTTCACGTATTGTGGTGATCTTTTCAATAAAATATTCAGCAAACGCATTTGTTAGGGACTCATCATCCATTGAATAAGGTGGTTTAGGTTCACTTTTACGATGAAGAAGCTTGTAAAAAAAATAGAGAATAAGCGTTTGGGATCATATTGGTTCTCGTCAATAACCCTCGAATAATAGGCCGTCTTTGCCTGGAAAATAAATTCATTTACCACCTGACACTGGTCAACGAAACGCTCGCGATCGACCGTAAGTCCAGTCTTTCGTCAACGTCGTTCCAGTGCCCTTCTTTTTTGTTTCTCCTCACGGATGTCTTCAGTGTACCAAGGTGCTGAAGGGCGAATCGTAATAGTGCGCGTTTTCAGGGGTGCGTGTTTATCGAGCAGGCCAATCAGCGTAGTATTGAAAAGCGTTAGGAGAGACTCCAGATCATGACCGGCTTCATAGACTGTGCTAATTAGAGGGGAATCAGAGATGTCGTCTCTAAACTCTTGGAGATCAATTGACTTCATTTTTCGATAATTGACTTCTTTACGCTCGAACGCTTTTTCAGGTAGTGCCAGAGAACAGCTGACAACGTAATGTTCAGAAGTGACAGGATCGAAAACATCAAAGTCCCGAGCTGTACTCTCATCATTTCTGGTGATGACTAGATCTAGAAAGATCACGTTCGCCCTTGAGGAACACTGTAAATACTGATGTCGACAGGATAGACAAAATAGAAAATCAGCTTTCAGAGCTGAAAGGTCTTATATGTACACGCTTTAAGAGTGATAATAAACATGTTGAAAAGTACAACAGTGTCATCTCTGAAAAATCAGTCGCCAAACCCACTGCAGCAAAAAGGCTATCCAAGAATAATAAACGCAAAAAGCGTAGAAAAAATACACTACACAAGCAAGTGACTACAGAAAGGGAGAAAAATGAAAAATACCTTAAAAACCTTTCAGACAATACATTAACTGATCACCAAGTCAGCGTGTTAGCAAAAGGGCTTAAATTTATTGAAACACCCGTGACAAATGAAAATAAGATCAGGCAACAATTGTTGCGTGACTTCGAACAATTCGCTAGGCGAATGAGACTTAGATATATATTCCACGGGAATGACAAGGAACCACATCCTTTCCACGTCAAATCAAACTGGATACCACCAGTACAACCTTCTATTGCCCTTGAACGCTACTTCGAAAATATCAAGTTAAGCCTTGCTGAAATAGAAATAACAAAGCCAAAACACAACCTGTCATACAACGAACACAAAGCAGTCAAAGAACTGCAAAACAATACTGCCATCAACCTTAAACGTGCTGACAAAGGCACCACAACAGTGATTCTCAACAAGAGGGACAAAATTCAAGAGGCTCAGGTTCAGCTCGACAACAGAGACCACTACCGACCTCTTGAAAACTCCATGGTCACTGACACATTAAAAAAAGTTAATGAGCTTATTGCTCAACTGCACAATGGCAAATATATAGACGATATGACAAAAAAGTGGCTTTCACAGACTCCCAATCCGCCCAGAATACCGATTTTCTACACTTTAACAAAAATCCACAAACCTTTGCCAGTGGGTAGACCGATTATATCGGGCTGCGAAGGACCAACTGAAAGGATATCATCCTTTGTGGATCATTTATTATAGCCTATTGCTCAAAAGCAAAAATCGTCAGTCTCAAAGATACGACTGATTTCATCAACTTTATAGAGAAAACGCAAGTGTCAAATGATACTATTTTAGTATCAATGGATGTAACAAGCTTGTACACAAACATCCCACAAGAAGAGGGTATCACAATAGTATGCCAAGCATATGAAAGATACCACAATAACAGCCCTCCCATTCCGTCCCACTACTTAAAACAAATGCTCGGGCTTATACTGAAAGAAAATTCGTTCCAGTTCAACGGAGTAAACTATCTCCAATGTTTTGGAAATGCCATGGGAACACGAATGGCGGTTGCTTTCGCCAATCTCTTTATGGCAGAAATTGAAACAAAACTGCTTCACCAAAGCAGTATCAAGCCGAGAGTATGGAAGCGTTACATTGACGACGTTTTCTTCCTGTGGGATGGTCGCAAACAAGACATTGATCTATTCATAGAACAAGCTAACACGTTCCTTCCAACTATAAAGTTCACGGCTGAAATCTCAGAGCCTGAAATCACATTCTTAGACACGGTTGTCTACAAAGGTGAAAGATTCCAAATCGAAGCTATCCTCGACGTCAAAACTCACTACAAACCGACCGAGACCTTTCAATATACACACTATTCATCTTGCCACCCTCCAGGTGTTAAGAAAGGCTTTATTAAAGGAGAAGCCATCAGACTTCTAAGAACAAACTCCCCGGAAATAAATTTCCAGGAGGCCATGTATAACTTCAAAACAGGACTTGAAGCACGTGGTTACCCAAAAAGCCTAATTGAAAAAACGTTATCTGAGGTCTCGTTTGCCGCAAGGCAGTCGACACTTAAAAAACAAACCAAAAAAACTAAAGGCAAAATATTGCCTTTTGTGACAGCATACCACCCAGGGGTTAAAAATTTAAAACAAATACTGATGCAAGAATGGAACCTCATCCAAAATCAGCCACTGCTGAAAACAATTTACAAAACGCCTCCGATTATATCATACAAAAGAGGTAAATCGCTCAAAGACATACTCGTCAGAGCGAAGCTTTAATTAAAGGCTTTTGCGTCGCAAACGTAAAACCACACAGGGGAGTCTGTGTAGGCCTGTCTATGACCTTTTCAAGTTAAAAGCTTCAAGTAGACGGAGAAACCGTTGTGCAGATCGATCACTAGCGTCATTTACGTGCAAATGGAAGTCACCGACTATCAACAGAGAGCCAGGTACAATAGCAAGAGACTCCAAGAAACTAGGAAATTCTTCAAAGAACTTCGCAGCCGATGAGGTACCGTCTGCCATTGTTTGTGGCTTATAAAAAATAGGAAGGCACAAGCATAACGAGGAATGTTTCAATAAGACATCCATAAATTCAAAGGATTTGAAATAGGTCACAATGCCGGGATGCTTCTCGAGGCCAACTGCGGTCTTATGCATGACACCGATTCCGCCTCCAAACCCTTGGAACATTGTAGAATTCATAGCCGGTCGGACACAAGTCACGTACAATTAATTCATCAGTTTCTTTGGCAAGCCAAGTCTCAGTTACAGCAAAGACATCGATATTACGGTCCACGGTCAGATGAAAAATGGAGACCCACGTTGGATCTGATGTCTTGAGAATCTTGCAATTTTCCTGCAGCTCTCTTAGCCATGCAGAAGTAGCATCAACCCATTTGGGTATGGATTATTGAGCGCGATGATAATATAACGGATGTAAAACTTTTACGTGTACATTCAGAATTTGTCCCTCTTTCAAATTCACCATTTTTATAAAGTATATTACTTTTAAAAATACACAATTGTCCGCCGCTTTGCTTGACGGCACTATTAAGAAACAATATATATTTACATTTATCAGTATCTAGTTAATTAACATTAGACTCTGAAACAAGGCTCTGTTTTACCTTTGCAAGTCCGTCCATCTCCAGTAAATCCTGGTTTGCATTTGCAGCGATACGATCCCTCGGTTTTGTTGCACATAGCATCAGCACTGCACTTGGATGTTCCGTCAGCGCACTCGTTTGTATCTGTAAAATTCAAGGCAACCGATTCAATAGGGAAAATCCCTAAACACATGACCAATTTAATCATTTTAAGGGTTGAAATGTGTGTGTTTAGTTTCCATTCCCTTGTTCGTTAAAATAAAATCAGGGCTTTGGTCACGCTTTCCTTTGCAACCATCTCTAGAATATCCAGGTTTATTTGGACAGTTATAGGAACCTTTGGTATTGTTGGAAACAGCATTTTTACTGCAGTCTTGTGTTCCTGTAGCACACTAATCGATATCTCAAAATATTCTTCTTTAATTGGAACGTCATCATTGGAGATGTGAAAATAAGATGTGAAAAACAAATTGAGACCTACGTGGGATACGACGTCATAGTCCTGCAATTTTGAAGCAGCTCTTTAGCAAAGGGTTAGTTAAGAGCTGCATGGTTATTGTGTGAGCTTATAAAAAAAAAAACCCGAATCTTAACTTTTACAGGTGCCTTCAGAAGTTGTGTATAAAACTGTAGTGAACACGAGCTTACGGCTGGTTTGACATGACAGGAGTTACCTTTCTTACACCTTGGACCTTTGAATCCAGTGGTACACAAACAGCGATATCCTTTGTTAGTAAAACCGCTTTGACTAGTAGAATTGTTATCGCAAGGGTTATCAACACAAGCGCTCTGAAGCAGAAATAATATCATACATTGAAATATGAATAAAATAGAAAACGAGAAGCATTTAAACCAACAATAATGATAATGCTAAAGATAGAAATATTAAATAAGAAATTTTTGGAGAACTCGGAAAAAATCCGAGCCCCAGATGGGATTTGAACCCACGACCCTCCGTGATCTAGTTGGACGCTCTAACCACTGAACTACTGGAGACTCTATGGTGAACAAGGGTCAATTTTATGGGTCTTGACTGGAACCGCATCACGCGGTTACACAGCCAAGTAATTGGTGCGAACTCACTAACAGCATCACGCTGTCACATTAAAGCATAACAATAGAAATATTGACAGTGATATTAGAATTCAAGCAACAATTACAACGATTACGACCGGAAACTAGTTTTTTCTTTTACTTGAAATGAGTATTTGCTAATGATGCAACACCTACCTCAGCTGCACGATAAAAATAATCGTCTTTCTTCTCCAGGTCGTGTTCGTGTCTTCCGTGAGTAACATTATTCAGTTCACATTTGTAGCCTCCATGACCACTCACTTGTTTATGAACATTAATGCTGACACAGTCAGGTTCCATGTAACACATGTTGTCACAAAAACTCATTGTCAGAACTTCAACGATGCGAATGACGTGGTTTATGAGACGTTTACCGTCAAATGCTTTTTCAGGGGTAAACTCCAACACGCGGCATTGGTCTGCGTCACAAAAGCCTTTAAGATTTATAAAAAAACATGAAAGAAGGAAAGCACTAGAAAAAGAGATGGCCATAAGGGACGTCAAAATGATGATAACAATTGAGGATTTACTGATAGTTTCTCCGTTGGAATATATTCATTTCAATTCATCCATCATTTGCTTCCCTTTTTCATCTAGATGAATACCTTTCTAGATAAATTACAGACAATTATCCGTACTGCCATCCGCAGGAAACTTGCAGATGGCAATTAATTTCCACAAAAATGCACATATTTAAGTAAGAAGATTTTCCATTCAAAAATTCCCCAAAAATAAACAGCAGTAAATTTTCTCAGTAACGACGAAGTTTGCCGGTTTTGATTTGTATAGTGGACTAAATTGTTGAAGAAATCCATGAATGAACCAGATCAATGAACAAAGAACGTTTGCAGAGAGCTTGTCATTGCAGAAGATCTTTATTGCAAAACGTGTTCTTCTTCCGAATAAATTACTCCTCAAAAGCTACATATCTAACAGGAATTGCAAGTTTCTTGATCTTCCCTGAAGTTGGGAGTTATTCACTGGAGAAATATTTAACCACAACTGAGGCAAAAATCCAACTTTACCAGCGCAATTAACACAAAAACAACTCCAGCCGACACAAATAAGAAGACTGAGTGGCATAACAAAAGACTAAGAAGACAATAAAATTTACGAGTGTGAACTTTTTACATGTTCGAAAACAAAATACAAAAAAAAAATAAATTGATAAAGAAGTGATAGAGAGGTAAGAAATATTACAATATATCAACTTGGATGACGAGCTCGATAAAAGAAAGAATTAATTAAGAAAAAAGCCACAACAAAACAAAAAGGAGAAAAGAAAACCATTCGCAATTAAATTCACATAAAGGTACTCAAACAAACTATCTGCGAAAGTATCTTTTCATCACCAATAATTTATTTGGTTAAGAAGTTTAAGAAAGTGTTAAGCTATCTTTAAACATTTTTGCTATTGTGGAGATGAATAACAAAACTTCCTTAAAACATATAACATGCAGGTGTTAAACGGTTACGGTGACTATGAAGGACTAATGTCTCTTCTCTACATAAATGAGTAATGGTGAGGCTCACCTTGTGATGAGACATAAGCAAGTATCATGAAGCACAAAAGTAACAGAACAAAGATAAAAATCGACTTCTTCATCGCGTAGATCGCCAGGTCTCCGCGACCGACTTCTGGAATTCTGCGCAAATTGATGCGAAAAACTTATTTGAATTGTTTTTGTTATGGTAAAAAATTTCTTTTTTTTTTTTTTTTTTTTTTTTTAGCAATGAGACTTGGGTGTTTCTTTACTGTTTTTCGTTTTAATTTGATATCTTTGACCCTTGTTCCAGCACGAAAACAATTCACTGTATGAAAACAAATTAACTTTCACGAAGCCTCTCGACGGGTCATCTAATAATCAATCGTTAGGACGTGACAGCGGTTTAAGTCTAAAAATCGGTATTCATATTCTTAGCAAGAAGCTAAACAGAAAATATAAATGCTTCTGATGCTTTACTTGGCTTCATTGGTAGAAATAGGAGTGAGTAATTTTGCCCTTATTAGGCCCAAAATCGTCTTCGTCCCTGCAACAAATTGTTGAAAACTAGAGTACCTGGAGCATTTAACGACAAATAGTAATGAATATTTTTTTCCACTTTCTCCACAAATGAGTATTTGCTAATGATGCAACACCTATGTCAGCTGGATGATAAAAATAATGGTCCTTCCTATTCATCTTTCTTCACTCACTTATCAAGATTAATGCTGACACAGTCAGGTTCCACAAACACATGCTGTCACAAAAATCCATTGACATGACTTCAAAGATGCGAATCATGTAGTTTATAAAACGTCTTCCATCAAATGCTTTTTCAGGCGTAAAATTTCAACAATTTATCAACATTGGTCTGCGTGAAAAGAGTCTTAGAAATTTAGAAGGAAAAAAAAAAATATATATATATAGGAAGTCTGTGTATTGATTTTTCCGTTTACAGTACTTGATACGTAGAAGTAGTGCGCGATATATGTTGCGATACACCGATATCACGCACCGCCATCTTTGATCGAGTGCCGCACCAAAACGAGGGTGGACGGGCATGCGGTCACTTGGAGGGTTGCGTTACATGGAGTTTGAGTGGAAATAACTCGCAAATATGGCTCACGATCATTGCTGTGTAAATTACTGTACGAACGACAAACGAAACGAAAGTGGTCAGAATTTGTCGTTTTTCAACTTTCCTAAAAATTCTTCACAGAGATCGAAGTGGATTGCCGCGATAAAGCGAGATGAAGGGACGCTTTTTCAGGTGAGTGTCGAGTCGTGACTACAGCGAGCTGTCAAACGCACGTGTGCACTTTTGATATATATGTTCGGGAAGTTTTTCGATTTAAGACTCAGTTAGTTCCCGTCTTACTTGCTTCTTACACGTGAATTGCGTACTCGATTCATATCCAGAGGAACTATAGACTCATTACATTAGATTTTGGTCGATTTTGGCCGAAACTGTCAAACGCACATGGCACCAGTTTGTTTGTTTTCATTGACTCGAATATGATTATTAATATTCCATGAGATTCTCCCTTGCTATCAGCGATTTAATTCAGTGTTAAACTCGTTTCCTAGATCAAGAAAGGCTCTACTCTAGTGTGTTCTGCTCACTTCAAGCCAAGCGATATGTTTAAAACTATAACAGGGCTTATACGTCTGAAACCAGGAGTTGTGCCTTCGCAGTTTCAATGGACAAAGTCCAGCCAAGACCGCCCACAAAATAAACTACAAGAGTTAAAAACTATGGCAGAACAGCAAGAACAAGAGGAGCGACGACAATCTTTGGTCGATTCATTCCAGCAGGATGTCAAAATGGAGGAAGGGGAGACTGCATCAGGAGGCCAGGGAGCCAGTGCCAGTGCTAGTGATGAGCAAATGGAAGAAATGGCTACGGACGAACCGGAAAACGAAAACATAGAACCCGCCGAATTGAGTGCAGTGGAACAAATTGAAATCCTTAAAGCACAAATCAGTGATTTAGAGCAACAGGTGGAAGATCTAAAAGGGACCAGGTTTGGAGCTGAGCCCCTCTTGCCACTTTCGTTGGCTGGTTCAGTAAACCAAATATGGACAATTTGCTGCCTTCTTACAAACTTTAGAGGGCCACTATATTGAAACTATAACTTGCCTGTTAGTATTGTGTAGTTCTATTACATTTCCTTACCCCCCCCCCCCCCCATCTCCCAGCATCTGGAAATGCAATTAACCTTCAAATGTTTCTTTAATGTTTTTGGTCTTTATGAACCCAACCCTTTCCCCTCCCCTTCATCTCCAGGTATTTACAATCCTTTCTATGGGGGCAGTATTGAGATTTTTTGGAGCTACACTTCCTTCAGCAAAACAAGGGTTAGCAATAAGAGTTGTAACAGTTAACCAGTTACTTAGAAACAGGTGACAAATAAATCAAAGATTGGATTTGACTTTACAAAGAACAGTTTTTTACAATTATTTCAGTGATTCCAGAAAAAAAAATCACCTCTTCCTTTTGGGAAATTATGGTGAGAGGGTAATTCTCCTCATTTCCAGGGGGATTTCTGATATGGCCCCAAATCATTATTTTAAAGGTTTACAAATTTTAGGATAGAGGTGGTGCCCCCTTGTAAGGGAGGTTCGAAATCAAATTCTCTATACAGCTCACATGAGTTGGTTACATGTACTTAGTCCAAAAATCCTAAATCCTTTCATAAATTATTTGTCTCTGCTGCTGCAGCATACATCCTATTTCAAGCACTTATCAAAACATTAGGCTTAGTCATACAGATTTTTTTAACTATGCTTCACAAAGCAGGCTATGCCCCCACTTTTTTTAACAGTTCAGGGAGGAGGTATTCAAAATAAAATTTGTCTAATTTCATCTTCATCTCTGAACAAAATTCTGCATCAAACCTCACTCTTTCTAAATGAAAGTCAGATTTACAATAAACATAAAAATCTACCCATTCACAACCTGTCAACATCATCTGTCCCATGATCTGGTAGTAATAGCTATGTGTTTTTCGAAGTTTATAAACCCTATTTACACATTTCAGATATTTCAGCTGCGAGATTGAATCCGTAATAGGGCACTTGATTTCCAGCAGCCCCCAGGGATTGTTTTCAGAGGGATCATAGACCCTTCGATCTGGAGAGGCAGCCAGATGTGGACATGATGGGTTGATAACAATCCCGGCAGGGAAAACATTGCAATCTCCACTGTCAGCATATGCAGACGCTGCCTCTTCTTCTGTATTTATACCATGCCTCATGGCTGCAGTTTGCACAGTCTTCTTTAGTTGCCTTGCTGCCAGTGATTCAAAGTCAGCCCTTCGGGCACAAACATCTTTAAATTTACTCAAAGATAGCCTCTGTGCCCTCAGATCATGCCACTTCTGAGTGTCAGACTGCTCCCTTGTTTCTTCCTCATATAAACAGGATTGTGCTTGTGAGACACTAAGCCCTTCAGCAAAGTTAAGTTCTGCCAAAGTAGGCACAAATGTATAATTGCTTTTAAGCAATGGTACACCAAAAGGCGGTGGCTCCTGTGGCCCCTCAACATTAATGTGAATTTTTGGATCATTGGTTGTGTTCTGACGTTGTTGGTATGATATAACTGAGCCATGATCTACTCTCCCTAGTTTACTATTCACATAGTCCAAACTGTCAGTTTCTGGAACAATACTGTTTACTTGCATGTCTTCATATTGTTTGAATATGTCTCTCATAGAATCAATGATTTTGGGTGAACCAATATGTTCTGGAATCGGATTATACAGAGTGGACCGTACTCCATCTAACCTGCGTATTTTCTTTTTTTGTGTTGCATCATTGCTCGGTGGTTTCACTTGCTGCACCAGCACCTCTTGCACCTCGCGGGGATTGATTCCTGCTGTCCTTTGAGGAACATGCCATGTTTGTGGTAGACTTGTTTTTGACATGGCAGGAGGTACACTTTTTAAGCCCAGTTTTCTATAATGCTCAAGGAGGTAAACCAGCCCTATTGCATGGTTACAGAGCCCTGCACCTGCTTCACAGTTGCAGGAGGTACTGGTTATTTTAACTTCGGGAGTCCTTGATATCTCAACCTAAAAAAAATTAAATGGATAAATATCTGTTGTGAATGTGTGTGTGTATGTTTTAAGAGTTAACTCGTATGAAAATTACATCAAGCAAAGTTCGAGCTGAGACAAAACTTAAGTATTATAAATAAGCTTACCTGTAACCTCCATGGCTCTTCATTTTTTCTCTGTGATTTGTAGCTTCGAGCTCTAACAATTACTTCTGTATCCTGAGTTTTTACTGAAAGCAAAGTGCGAATATGGAAGTTTAATACACTATAGATTTTGCACAAGAGATTTCGAATGGCGAATCGTGCAATAAACGAAAAAAAAGCACCATCTAAGATGCTTAAAGAAGCATGCGTAGCGTGAAATCACACCAGTGTTGCAGTTAAATTTGAGACTGAAAGGAAACTTTTACCTTCGACATCGAAGATATACCCTTCGCAGAAGTTACTATAACCACGAGTTACCACCTTTTTCGGGACTTCTCTATCGGTCTCAAGCCATGTCTCGATAAAAGAGGCGTCAAAAAATGGAACATTGCGGAGAGATTTCGACCACGCAGCAGAAAATCTACCTTCAGCCATATTGGCTAAACAAGCATGTCGTCCAGGATGCCCGTCCAGCCTCGTTTTGGTGCGGCCCTCGATCCAAGATGGCGGTGCGTGATATTGGAGTATAGTGGAAAAAAACAGAGACTATACTTTCATCCCTACAAGCCTGTTTCGTGAATGCGCACTAATCAGGGGATTTTATTGTTAAGAATATTCGTACCATCGTTTATATACTCTATAAATTTGCCTAAAGATGATACTTCAATTGTTACGCAGTAACGTTTTGTTTCTGTGGCGGCATGAGAATATTGTCCATACTGTTTTCTATATATTTCCTAAAGTGCTGACAAGGAGAATATGTTTAATAATCAAGAGCTTCTTTAGTTGGTGATTAGTTCCTATACTGTCATGACCTTGATGTGTGATACAGGGGTATCAGTTTAACATAACATCAGCGTCTATTTTTTCAAAGCGTTCAACAGATCTTTTTGAGTCTCGCTGCTCGATAACCTATCCAGTACCTTTTCATGCTTGAAACAACTTCCGCGATTTGTTTATCGCGACTACCTGCATCGTCGAAGCATATAATGAATTAATTTTGCCGACAAAGAATGTTGCTTTTAAAACAGGATAGAAATTAACCCTTTACACTCCAACATCAGTATTGATATTCTCCATACTGTTCTCTATATATTTCCTGAAGTCCTGACAAGGAGAATATGTTTAACAATCAAGAGCTTCTTTAGTTGGTGATTATTTCTTTTATTCTCATGACCTTGATGTGTGATACATGGGTGATATCGTGAGGAGAAATTAGATGCTAATCACTCTAAGGGGTTAAAGGGTTAAGCTTCAAGCATTTGCCCTTCAACAAAGTTGTCTCAAGTTCTGAGATTTTCAACTTTTCATTCTAACATGGAAAACAAATCCATCTTTCCTGAAGATAAAATTTCTTAACCAAAATACCAAAAGAAAAAGCAAACTGGTTCTCTGAATTAATTAGCACTTTGCACCCAAACATATATACTCATGTTCTCCAAACTTTTCTGTTTACGTTTCCTATGGAGATGTCGGGTAAATTTAATAATTAAGATTTTCCTGAGTTGTTTATTACAATGTTTAATTCAGGGGTGATAATGTTTTTTGTATGATCTCCTTTCCGCGTATCTGAGAGTTTCGCTCCATTCTAAGTTCGCCACGCTACTAACTTTCCGAGTTCAGACAGATCTTGGAATTTTCTGCAAACAGCATATAATAATGTTCATCCAGATAAAGATCAGAATAATGTAGCGGTCTAGTATCACTATCCTGTTCTAAGCGTTCTGCCAGTAAAACGAAGTGCTATACTAAACCTCGGTACGGTAGCAGTAGCTACCAAAAGACTGAAGAAAGGCAAAAAATGGTTGTACGGGATCAAATAAGTTCTGATAGATAAAGTTACCATCCTTTTGAACAAGGTCACGAAATTGCCAAATTTGGTGGCCTGTCGAGGATAAGGATACCAATGACTAACTTCATCAAGCTAGTTCTATGATGAATATTGCAATTTTGGATTCCCTTTTTTTTTTGTATCAGCAGACATCTGCGTCTGCGAAAAGAGACAACTGAAAAGGTGTGAGGAGACACCATCCCATGAACAGTTTAGCCGAAGAGTGGTGTTAGTGTAACCTCTGTTTCCATAGAATCTTAAAATCTAAAAATCGCGAGCTAAAAGTGTAACTAAAGACATAAAAAGATAGTTTGGTGGGGCACTCATCTTCATCGTGTTTTAAAATGATCATTAATTCCTGATTTTATCTCTTCCTATCTGAACTTTAAACCAAATAGGACCGATTTACGCAGCTCGAGTGGAAAAGCCGGTGACATCACGAGATGAGATCGTACCGATCCTTTTAGGTCAACTTTTCGAATTTAACGAAGAATATCTGTCATGACCTCGGGAAACATTCCGGAAAGAAATCCGTTCGAATGGTGAGCTAATAATCATCTTGTTAATATTAGTATCGTATTTTAACTTAGAGAATGACGTCTGGAACAAATGGTACACAAAAATTCCGTCATTTCTGGTGAAAGCCAGAAAGGCAAGCAATACTTCGGGAGGGTATTACTTTTGCATTCTGTTAGTTCTCATATCTGAGCTAATTATTTACAACAAAAATTGTTAACGCCCGTGGGTTCCTAGTTACTTTGTAGAACTGGCGTCCTTTTTCATATTTTTCACTCGAGCTAAAAGATGCACGAGGCGAGCGTAAAGAACAATACGCGTGGGAAAGAAAAAAACAAAAAGAACATAAAAGAAGTCACATTTTCTTCTTTTCTGTGTTACACTTCCTTGATTCGCTCACACTTAATTGAATTGAATTAATCCTGAATTGGCTTTGGCATATGAAATGCTTTGAATTTCATTGAAAAAATTATATTAGAGACAAAGCTAACCAGAGAAGAATATAAGGTTACACTCGTTGCTTTATTAGCCTTTAAGGTTTTAGGACACTACATTTTCTTCTTCATGATGGCCTCTCGGCTTAAAATTTGGGAAGTTGGGCTGGGTTTCCTGTCACTGTACTAGGATGTAACCCATGGCTTTGATGTGCTTCTTTCCATTATCTGGCGAGTGCGTTGCCTGATTTCCACACGTGTTGGAATCATCATATCGACCTCCTGTGCCAAAACCAGTTCGTGAGTTACAGGAGGAACAGTCATTCTGCTGGTTAGCGGTGATGCCGATTCTTGCTTTGGAATAACGAGGGTTGTCTCCCACTGCGTTGAATCCTTCCTTATTGCAGTTGAGCTGCAAGGAAGCCCGTGGACCAACCAGCGACTTCCACGTGTTACGACCCAGTGAGGTGGCACGGTATTTCCCATCAGCGATCAGTGAGAACAGTGAGTTGGCGTGCCTGTGGATGACAATGAACCTGAGCTGATGATCAATCTTCGTACCGAGGCAGATCTTGGAGAAGGATGTGTTCCAGTAGGTTGGTAACTTAGTCTCTTGGGAATCAAAGCCAGTCTTGCCTCCAGCAAAGTTATAGGCATTTCTGTTGCTCCAGAATTGGGAATCGTAATGGAAAGTTCTCTGAAAGACAAGAATTGCATTTTTGATTTGCCTATGTTCATTTCAATAATATCAAAGGAGACAGGGAGTTAACCTGCGTGCCGGCAATCTTCATGGCCAGCGTCCATCCTCCATCCCCACATCCAAAGTTTCCCATGTGACAGAAAACAGGAATCGTTTGTGAACCAAACATCAGCGGGTATACTTGGCTTCGTTGCGACCTTAAAAAAAAGGGATTAAAAACAATTGAATCAACCTATGGGTAGCCATTTGTGCCAAAATATCCATCACTAATAACAAACTCAATTGCTAATGCTAAAATATCAATCTCTAGTGATAAACTCAATTATTCGTGCTAAAATATCAATCGCTAGTGATGAAACTCAATCGTTAGTGCTAGAATCGACTTGTCATCGATTTTAACTTGAACCAGTCTCCCGCTTGTTAAGCAAAGATGAATCAATCAAATCTTGCTTACTTTCTTGAAATCTGATAAGGGATAGAGAGACCGGCACGTATTAGATTCCAATGCTCCATCAGTATTTGTTTTAAGTTTTTAACTGCCAGGTGGTACGTTGTGACAAACGACAATTTAGTGAAGGAGGGGGGGACAGGGGGGTCAGAGTCTCCCGCTTCCCGTACCATGTTCTCCCCTTTATCTTCCGACTCTCACCCTTCATTGTGTTGCTCCCATCTTCAAGTTAATCAAGAGGATCAAAAACCCGGGTTTATTTTTCAAACTGTGCCAAAACTTAACATTCTTGTTCATTTTCTGGCCTTTGGTGGATATGAAATGGAAATTTCAAAACTTTAATATATGAGTGTTTTTGACTAAATAATACCCAGTAATAAACAACAAACTATCGCTTTCTTTATTTCTGCTCCCGCTTCCCGCCCCCTGTTCTCCCGCTTCCTTCCCTCTCCCGCCCCCTGTCCCCCTCCGCAATAAATGTTGGTGACCTTTTAGCTTTTGTGTATGTGCAAGAAACGATTGTCTAGAGGCAAAGCTGACCCCTGAGAGAGAGTATTCTATAATGTTTTCTGGGTACCCTCTTGCTTTGAGGCGTTGTTTAAATTTCCAAAGGTCCTCCTCAAATGTTTCTTTCGAAGATTTAGTTCCAGGCCATGTTATTGTTTCGCCTTTCTTGATACCATATTTTACGTCTGGTCGGTGGCACGAGGCAAAGTGCGCAAATTAAAAAAGGTCTCGGTCAGCGAGAGAGAGAGAAAACAAAACGTCATCTACACAACATTTCCATTCTCTATGCTTAGTTTCGCTTTGTTGGATTAATTCCGTTTCAATTAACGCCATGAAAATATTAGCAAATGACACTGCCATCTTCGTACCTATAACACTGCCATTTTCGTACCTATAGCAATGCCATGTGTTTCGAGGAAGTTCTCCTCATTGAATTAAACCGAATTTTCTCTAAGTATTAAGCCAAACATTTCCTTGAGGTAGTGCGTTGGGATCGGTGCATTATGGTTGTAGAACTTTTCGTATGCTTCACATACTATGTCCGTTCCTTCTTCTTGAGGTATATTTGTTTACAAGCCAGAAAAGTCCATTGATACTAGAATTGTTAAATCTTTCCGTTTGGATTGTTCCTTATACCAATGTCACGCGACCAGTTTTCCATATTTGGAGTTGACCATGTGGTTGAAGTTTTTGGTAGATCTTGTCTCACTAATATTGTCTTGTTTTCTGGACCTTGGACAAATACATCAAAGCTGACGACGTGGATGGGATCTTTTTTCGGCCAAGCACAAGCGGTAAACACGAATCACGTCAGAAGTTGACGAAGGCACGACAGGAAATGCCGAACGAAGCGTCGAACGCCAACACGAGTCAAGCCATCGGAAAAGTGACAAAGCAGGTTGTGGGAACGGACTGGGAGTTATACACCGAACAGTTGGGTTTTTATTTTCCCGTAAATGGAATCGCGGAGGCTAAAACGAAGAAGGCCGTACTTTTAACAAATCTTTCAGCAGAAAATTAGAAGCTTGCGAAGAATTTAGTGGCCCCAATGCAGCTAAAGGATGACGCCATTACGTATACTGTCATAGAGGAGCGGATGCAGAAGCAACTCAAACCTGAAAGGTCAGCGACTCTTGACGACCGTAGACGTTTTTCAGGGAAACAGCCGCAGATTTTGTTAATCCCCTTTGTCGTTTATCTCCACTGTCCTGTATCAACAGTGAATTTCTTTGCAGATAAATTGCTACCTTATTGCGATTAGTCTTCATGATCGGCGTCCGTCCTTCATTTCCGCATCCAAAGTCTCCCGTGTGAGAGAAAACAGACATTGGCTTTGAATCTAAGTGCAGGGTAACCTCGCCACTCTTTTTCGATCTACTAAATAAAGAATCTTCCTAAATAGAGAGATTCAGTTGAAACTTGATGAGGGCCATGGCTTCCATATATTTAGTAAATGACACAAAGTACTTTTCGATGAGGCGAAAGTTTTCAAGATTGAAGCTAGCGTGCAAGTTTATTATCAAGGTTGCTATGCTAAGCGCAGTATCAGTTTCAGAATTATCATTATTAGTACTACTGTTATTTTCATATTCTCTCATTAAATTCCGCGCTAGCTTTGTTCTTAGTGAATAATTGACTTACACATTCCGGTCGAAAATTTCCTTACACGTCGAAGCTGAAAAAAAGGAAAGGCATATCAACAGCAATAAACCCTTTAAAAAAAAGATGGGATGGAGGTTTAAAATGGTCTCAAAGGGAAAATTTACATGCGGAATAGGAAATACATAACGTTCTTTGTCACTCGTGTTTTCGTAACTTGCATTGTTGGCGGTGTCGAATGCGCGAGATAAGAATAAAAGCAGCGGAGCCGCGAATTTAAGCAGCATCCCAAACCTCTCGCGGCCTCGCCGTTTTTACCCAAGCCGCTCGACGCTTCAAATGCACATCTTAAGACTATTATCTACAGAGGCAAGCGTTTTCACGTCCATCAAGAATTTAACTTGTTTTTAATTTGAATTCTCAGAAGTTTCTAACAAGGCTATCATCAAAGTTTCTATCAATTTCCTATATATCTATATCTCGATATACATAATTATTATAGACGAACGTCTCATCACAGCAATCTTAACAGACTGAAAGAGTACAAAAACTGGCTTAAAAAATACAGCAGGAGAAATGTTACCCGAACGGCAGATATTTCCATCTCCATAGTATCCTTTTTTGCATGTACAGTTGAACGATCCCTTAGTATTGTTGCACACAGCATTAGCACTGCAGTTGGTTTTTCCTGTAGCACACTCGTCGATATCTAAAAAGACTCTCCTTTAATTAGAACATCATCACTGCTATTTATTTTAAAACTGATGCAGTTTTAAAAATAAAGTGTAGACAGCAACTGGAGACTCCAGTTGGATCCGATGTCTTAAGAGTCTTGCAATTTTTCTACAGTTCTCTTGGCCATGCAAGAGTAACATCATCCCATTTTGGTATGGATTATTGAGCAACAGAAGTTGTCCGTCTTTCAAATTCACTATTTTTATAAAGTACATTACTTCTAAAAATACAAAATTGTCCGCCGCTTTGCTTGGTGATATCAATAAGAAACAACATATATTTACGTTTCTCAGTATCTAATTGATTAACATTAGACTCAGAAACTACAGGCTCTGTTTTACCTTTGCAAGTCCGTCCATCCCCAGTAGATCCAGTTTTGCATTTGCAGCGATATGATCCTTTGTTATTGATACACACAGCATCAGCACTGCAATTGGATGTTCCGTCAGCACACTCGTTTACATCTGTAAAATTTGTGGCAACCAATTCAATAGGGAAATCTCCTAAACACATGACCAATTTTATCATTTTAAGGGTTGAAATTTGTGTTTTCAGTTTCCATTCCCTTGTTCGTTAAATAAAATTAGGGCTTTGGTCACGTTTACCTTGGCAAGTCCGTCCATCTCCAGAATATCCAGGTTTACATGAACAGTTATAGGAACCTTTGGTATTGTTGCAAACAGCATTTTCACTGCAGTCTTGTGTTCCTAAAGCACACTCATCGATATCTGAAAATGATCTTCCTTAATTAGAACGTCATCATTGCAGATGTGAAAATAAGATGTGAAGAACAAATTGAGACCTACGTGAGATCCGACATGATAGTCCTGCAATTTTGAAGCAGCTCTCTAGGCAAGGGTTAGTTAACAGCTGCATGGTTATTGTGTGAGTTTATAAAAAAAAAACGGGCCTTTTAACTTTTACAGGTGCCTTTAGAAGTTGTGTATAAAACTGTAGTGAACACGAGCTTACGGTCGGTTTGAGATGACAGGAGTTACCTTTCTTACACCTTGGACCTTTGAATCCAGTGGTACACAAACAGCGATATCCTTTGTCAGTAAAACCGCTCTGACAAGTAGAATTGTTATCGCAAGGGTTATCAACACAAGCGCTCTGAAGAGAAAATAATATCATACATTGAAATATGAATAAAAAGGAAAACAAGCAGCATTTAAACCAACAATAATGATAATGCTAAAGATAGAAATATTGACAGTGATATTAGAATTCAAGCAACAATTACAACGATTATGACCGGAAGCTAGTTTTTTCTTTCACTTGAAATGAGTATTTGCTAATGATGCAACACCTACCTCAGCTGCATGATAAAAATAATCGTCTTTCTTCTCCAGGTCGTGTTCGTGTCTTTCGTGAGTAACATTATTCAGTTCACATTTGTAGCCTCCATGACCACTCACTTGTTTATGAACATTAATGCTGACACAGTCAGGTTCCATATAACACATGTTGTCACAAAAATTCATTGTCAGAACTTCAACGATGCGAATGACGTGGTTTATGAGACGTTTACCGTCAAATGCTTTTTCAGGGGTAAACTCCAACACGCGGCATTGGTCTGCGTCACAAAAGCCTTTAAGATTTATAAAAAAACACGAAAGAAGGAAAACACAAGAAAAAGAGATGGCCATCATGGACGTCAAAATGATGATAACAATTGAGGATTTACTGATAGTTTCTCCGTTGGAATGTATTCATTTAAATTCATCCATCTATTTGCTTCCCTTTTTTATCATCTATTTTAGTTTCTAGATAAATACCTTTCTAGATAAATTACAAACAATTATCCGTACTGACATCCGCAGGAAACTTGCAGATGGCAATTAATTTCCACAAAAAATGCACATATTTAAGTAAGAAGATTTTCCATTCGAAAATTCCCCAAAAATAAAAAAAAAATTAATTTTCTCAGTAGAGACAAAGTTCGCAGGTTTGAATTTGTAAAGTGGACTGAATCGTTGAAGAAATCCATGAATGAGCCGGATCAAACGTTTGCAAAGAGCTTGTCATTGCAGAAGATCTTTATTGCAAAACGTCTTCTACCTCCGAATAAATTATTCCTTAAAAGCTACATATCTAGCAGGAATCGCAAATTTCTCGATATACTCCCTGACGTTGAGAGTTATTTACTGGTCAGGAGAAAGATTAGATCACAACTGGGGCAAAAATCCAACTTTATCAGCGCAATAAACACAAAGGCACCTCCAGCCGACACAAATAAGAAGACTGAGCGGCAAAACAAAAGACTAAGAAGACAATAAAATTTACGAGTGAGAACTTTTTACATGTTCGAATACAAAATACAAAAAAAATTAATAAATTGATAAAGAAGTGATATAGAGGTAGGAAACATTACAATATATCAACTTGGATGATGAGTTCGATAAAAAAAAGAATTAATTAAGAAAAAAACCACGACAAAACAAAAAGGAGAAATGAAAACCATTCGCAATTAAATTCACATAAAGGTACTCAAACGAACTATCTGCGAAAGTATCTTTTCATCACCAGTAAATTATTTGGTTAAGAAGTTTAAGAAAGTGTTAAGCTATCTTTAAACATTTTTACTATTGTGGAGATAAATAACAAAACTTCCTTTAAACATATAACATGCAGGTGTTAAACGGTTACTATGATTATGAAGGACTAATGTCCCTTCTCTATTCCCGATCATAAATGAGTAATGGTGAGGCTAACCTTGTGATGAGACATAAGCAAGTATCATGAAGAACAAAAGTAACAGAAAAAAGATAAAAATCAACTTCTTCATCACGCGGATCGCCAGGTTTCCGCGACTGACTTCTGGAATTATACGCAAATTGATGCGGCATGAAAATATTGTCCATACTGTTCTCTATACATTTCCTAAAGTGCTGACAAGGAGAATATGTTTAACAATCAAGAGCTTCTTTAGTTGGTGATTATTTCCTTTATTCTCATAACCCTAAGGTGTGATACAGGGGTGATATCGTGAGGAGAAATTAGATGCTAATCACTCAAAGGGGTTAAAGGGTTAAGATTCAAGCATTTGCCCTTCAACAAAGTTGTCTCAAGTTCTGAGATTTTCAACTTTTCATTCTAACATGGAAAACAAATCCATCTTTCCTGAAGATAAAATTTCTTAATTAAAATACCAAAAGAAAAAGGATAAACTGGTTCTCTGAATTAATTAACACTTTGCACGGGTAGTGTTTGATTGACAGTTACTGTTATTGTAATACGAATCTGTAGTCAGCAACCTGTGTTTATTAAGATTGAGCCCTCTGTGATCCAAAGGCTGTATCAAGCCAACACTTCTAAAGGTTTTATTCTACATTCGATTGCAGTCGTAACCGAAAGTGCAGAGCGATACGATCAGTTGAAAATCAAAACAAAGGAACGGAAGAAAACTATCGTTATTTCTCACAACTCCGTCGCTTAGGTTCCAGTGAAATCCAATCGAATTGTTGGGGTCGTAACCGGGAGACTGTTAGGAAGGGCCTGAGAACTGGCATTGAAGTTTACCCCAGAAAGGAAGGAAAAGAAAGAGTAATAGTTTTTAATCATGCTTTCATAATATATCGATTGATGAATTGAACATTTTCCAGATGAGTTCGTTCATTTAACTGCTACAGTTCCCAAAAGACTGAGGAAAGGCAAAAAATGGTTGTACGGGAATCGTAATGGAAGGTTCTCTAAAAAACAAGAATTACATTTTTGATTTGCTCTTGTGAATTTCAGTAATAACGAGAGGTTCTTAAAGGAAGGAGGGAGTTAACCTTCGCGCCATTGATCTTCATGGCTAGTGTCCATCCTCCATCCCCACATCCAAAGTTTCCCATGTGACAGTAAACAGGGATCTTTTGTGAACCAAACATCAGCGGGTACAGGGGTGGATCCAGGATTTTGAGTGAGTAGTTTCCACCCGAGGACCCACTCCTGCTAGGGGGGTTCGGGGGCATGCCCCCCCCCGAGAAAATTTGAAATTTGGAGCTCTCTAAAGGCCATTTCATGCATTTTTAGAAAATTTAATTGCCCCCAAAAGACTAAAAAAGCATGTAATCAAAAAGGCAAAAAACATTTATTTTTCTTGAAAGTACTACAGGAAACACTCTGATCTACAAATATTCCACCTTTAGCTACTGTGCAAACCAGTGTATATAGTGTTTTCAGGAAGGCCAAGTCATCACCAAGACTTTTCACACTGGAAAACATCACCTCCCAGTCAGGAAAATCAAGATGTGGAGAAAAAAAAACGAACCAAGTGTTAGTGTTTTTGATAACAAAAGAAAAACAAGCACAATTGATGATATAGTTTAAAGATTGATAATAAAAATCTACTTGCCTTTTTCATCCTTGGGACCACAGGCTTACCATCCATAAAGCCCTTCTCTCTCTCAAATTTCTTCTGTGTTGTGCTCCTATAATGAATGAAATGAATGAAAGCCAGGCTCAATAAATCCAAATGTTTAGCAACACTAAAAACAACATTTCCTGAGCTGGCTTTTATTCATTTCATTTATAGGAGCACAACACAGAAAAGAATTTGAGAGAGAGAGAAGGGCTTTATGGATGGTTAGCCTGTGTTGGGAGCTGGAATTCAAAAAATAAAACAATTATTAGAAAAATATAAATTATAAGAATCATAAAATGATATACAAATTGAAGTAAAATGATAATTTGAAATAATACTAGCCTTTCTTCATCCTCGGGAATTGCTGTGAAGCTGGTTGAGTTCAGTGAAAATGTTTGTTAACCATTTAAGTTTAACATGAAAACCCAATGTCAATGTCAATGGAAAATTATCACAAGTAAAACAAATAGAAAATAACCTTGAAATGAGTTGAAAAAAGTTATACAGGCACCAGTTTGAGCTTCTGTACTGTTCTCCATCAGTTTAAGGATTATGAGACTTAAAGGCCATAACCCAGACAGAACATAACTCACAAGTACTCTAGAAACAGCTGAAGCAAAAAATTATTACAAAATGTTGGCCATTCTCATTCTCCTAGGATGTAACTCAGCAAATAAATCTATTATACGTTCAAGGTCAAAATCCATGTCTCTGTGGGCATGCATCAGTGCCAATCCATTCAGTCTGTCCTGGGTCATTGTATTTCTCAAATAGTTCTTAAGATTCCGAAGGGATGATATGGATCTCTCACAAGATGCAGATGAAATTGGAATTGTGATCAGGACTTTCAGCATGGAATAGATGTTGACATATGCATCTTTGTCAATATCCTTCAGTGTAGCCTCCAAACTGTCAGGAATAATATCTCCTCTGTTATCCCTCCCCTTCCACAATCTCTCCCATAACAAAAGCTCTGCCTGTAATCCTGCATAATTTGGTATGTCCTGTCTGTAATGGTTACAAAATTCCAAAACATTGGCCTTCCAGGCATGGTCAGTAGCTAGTAAAACAGAGGGAATAATCGAAATACCTTTATAGCAAACAAATACATCATCCTGGAATCTGGTGTTGAGCTGCTGGAGTACATGGTCAAGAAAAACTCTAGTGAGATTGATCTTGAAATATCCCTCAGGAGTTGCAGCAGGAGCATTATTTCTATGCATTTGTCTCTGGGCTATCCTTGGCATTTCTGGCTGGACTGCTACTTGTCTTGCAATGGTCACTGCTTCCTGGTAGAGATTATGATGTCTGTTATCAATGTCAGTGCTCATGTCTTTAGCGTTTCGCCCACACTGAACTCCAAAACAAACACAAGCTAAACAAAATGCTCCATCGAAATATTTGGAGTAAGCTAGCCATGGAAATCTTTTCAGCCAGCCCGAGACAAACTTAAGAGATTTTCCATTTTCCATTGACACGGGGAAATCAAAAAGCTCACCTGGTTTCCACACGTTTTCGACGAACTCCAGCTTCTGATGCGGCGAGTAGTTGTGGATCTCGTCGAAAACTAGGCCAATGTCGAAGGGAGAACAATCCTCCCTCCGACAAACAGGATCTCCGCGAGTCATAACACTAGTATTTTTTAAACGCTTAACAGTAAATTCCGTCGTTAACCCCTGAGCAAGTTCAAAAGTACTTGTATTGTGGGAGCAACGAAAGAGAGCCGCTGGGGGAGGAACTGCCCTTTTTATACTTTGTCAGTAGTTTCCAAGGTAGTTTCCAAACACAACTAGCCAATCAGAAGAGTGTTTTGAGTGAGTTCCGATGACGAAATCTTTGCTAGCCAATCGTGAGGGGTTTTGACTGTGTTCCGCCTGTTATTGTCACCAAATAACAAGGACTTACACCCACCGGTTGCGTAAAGATTGGCTCGAAAGGCCAGCGCGTGATCCGGAGCGCTCCCGAACGCCTCATGACCGCAATTATAACGAAATTAGTCATTCTAAACGTATTTTCTTTAATAAATAACTGTAAAACAGGAAGATGGTTTATTTCTGGAAGACGTTTAGTGATTTCCACAAAAGTATCAGTAGTTTCCAAAGGGAAATTAGAGTGTTTTCCAAAAGTACTTTTATCAACATTTAACTAGGTCGGAAAAAATTTGAGTGAGTTCCGGAAATCAGGTAAACTACCCTGGATCCACCCCTGGGGTATACTTGGCTTCGTCTCGATCTTATGTAAAAAGAAGAAGTAAAAGAAATTGAGTTAGCCTGTACGCGGTCCTTATATCTACCAAAATGGCACGTGTATACGCATCAAGCAAGTGATTTGGAATCTCACAATTAAAACAGATTGCTCTGTACTTACCTTCCTATGTGGTACTGTTCCTTGCAAGAGGAGAAGGGACCGGCTATGAGAAAAATAAGACCGCCATTTTAAGATCTGAGCGTGTTGAGAACACTTCAATCATGAAAACATTAAACGCCGTATCCCAAAATATCATCAAAAAGGAACTTAAGGCTTTGAAGGCAAAGCGTCCTTTACCGTTGTAATAAGATTGTTCACTTTCGTTTCAAGCGTCCTGATGGCTTTGGTGATCTCACCGCAGTGATTAGCGGTACATGACTGTTGTCTGGCGTCGCTTAAAACAGCGAACGGCGCAAGGACACTTGCGATGAAATAAACTGCAAACAGCAAGCGCATCTTAAGAATTAATTGACTTTGGAAAATATTTTCTGTGTTGCTCAGCCTCTGAATTACTGATTATGATGATTTTGCCACGTTATTGTAAGTTATCATCGTCAAACACAACTCGTATTTTCTTGCTCGCACTGAGCGACATCCAATAGACAAGTTCCAAGTTTAAGATTATTTTTAATTTTATTCACTGTGCAGTGTCCTGTGAAGAAATTATCATGGACTTTGAAGATCTGCTCACAATATAGCTGTCTTTCTGATGAAAAATAGTTGGACGGCCGACTTGTGAGCAGTGATACTGCGATTTAATAAATTCAAATCACTTTTATGTTTATCTTTTCGAACTATTTTTGCATGCATGCATGCCCACATATTCAACTAAGACCCTGATTGTTTTGTCTTTGGTCTATATATTTTGATAGAAACGAGTAAAACGGTGAAGAAGGCGATGGGCTTATCGAGAGCAGTGCTTTTGGCAACCGGAACGTTACATCCACTAGTTTCGCATTTTCACGGCCAATTAATAAAGCGAGATATTACCAGTTCAACGGAGTCGTATAAAGACATAAAGTGGGTAGGTTTCCAGGGATACTAGGGTTTTGCGTCGGTGGGGTGTTGGTTCATTCAACTGAGTTAATAATCTAAATTTGTAACTGTAAAGACCATCCATAGCTGATATTTTGATCGTTAGCCCTTTGTCAGAGCGAAAGCTCTGATCAAGAGCTACGCTCGAACATTATCAATTCAGTAAACAAAACCAAATTGTCTCGTATAAATTAAAGCTTTACACATAAAGTCAACAAGATATCAGATCTCGCTATGTCGCCATTGTGCCTTGGTTCAACACAAAACATTTGTTGGGCTGATACAGAATTAAAACGTAAAACTGAAACCTTTATTCCGGGACTAACTTGAGGAACAGCTTCAACCCTTAACTCTTCATAAACATAATTTTTACTGACTGAAGGCCTGGAACTAGCTAAGCATGACTCGTGCTCTAACGAAGGGCTAACGCTTCCCCGTTACGGTGGCCAATTTACGTTTTCAACTCAGTCGTTAACACTAAATTACCTGCTATGCTCTCCTACAGACACACCACTACAGTTTCTTTAGAAACTTACCCCCTTTAAGAATTTGCAGGTTGATCAACACTTTAATCAAGATTATTCCATTGTAATTTTATTATTTCAAATGTTTATTTTACAGTTAAATATGGGTCAATCAACAAGAATAAAATTGTTATACATGTATAAATACTGATGAATCATATTGTGAAAACTGGAACACTGCATCAAAACCTTCCTCATCATCATCATTTTGATTTAAATTGCTGTTAAATCAAATAAATGTTGCAAAAGAGAGCTTAAACGGTTCAATTATTTCAAAGCCATTTTACTTACAAAATCTATTTTCATAGGTGGTGGTTGATTGACAATTATTGTTCACTCACTGCAGTATAAAAACGTACTAGCTCAATAACAAGTGTTCTCTTGTACCAAACACATCATGGAATATTAGCCAGAATTCTTGGTATATGCTATTGTGCTTCTGTTAACAAGCAATAAGTTAGCTTAAAAGATTCTTTAGTCTTAACCAAACTGTTCCTGTTCATAAAGGCTGGCAAGAATCACTGACTTCCACTTTATTAACCTCCTGAGATTTCCATGCATATAATTTAATGCATAACCTTGACAACCCTGGGTAAACTTTGATGGACTGAGAAAGCTTCCAGTTTGTCAAAAACTCTGCATCACTAAAACTTCTTTCCAAAAGAATTGTAGTGGAAAAAAATTTACATCCAGTGTAGCCATTATAAAATTGTACAGTCAAGCTGGACTTTGATCTGCTCTAGATTTTAGTGAAGGTGGATTTTCTGAAAATAGGTAAATTATGGAGAAGGACCCAAGAGGAACTTAATCACTCTTCATCACTGGAATGTGAAAGCAAATTCAACTCATCCATGTTAACATGTCCTGGAGCCTGCAAAGACATATAATGAAAAAGACACTTGAGGTACATTTACACAAATGTTTCACCTTACACAAATTCTTGATTCTCCTTTCTGGAAATGATAAACTAAACCATACCCAAAGAGACAGATTAATTTGAGATGGTAACAGCTTGCATGCTTAATCTCCACAATAATAAATCATTTATACCATAAACACTCTAAAATAATTCAGGTGTAAGTGTTTTCTACTATTTAAAGTCCCACAAAACAGCCACAACTGGTTATGTTTTCTTTACCTATTACAGACACTCTCTAGGAGGAAAGTTCCTCTAAACTCACAGACAAACTCTGGGATTCCACATTCAGCCAACTCTATTTTAAGACAGTAATGCTGTGCCAGTACTCTAACTTTCAAAGTGAGCTCAAAATGCTTTGAAAAATATTTCACAGCTTCTTCCCTTCTCTGAATCAGAGGATAGTCAATCACAGGTTACAGGCACCTCTCAACCAATCATTAATTCAAGACAGCACTAATTTAAAACAGCTTCCTGAGAAAACACCACACAATTGACAAGGAATGAAGGATTCCATGTTGAAATGCTCTAAAGACACCTTGCAGAAAAATGTTCAGGCTAAGATGAAACATTATGGCCACACCTCAACCAACTTTGAAAAGCTAGCCCAGGACAGGACAGGGTGGAGAAGGGAGATCATTGATGGTCTTTGCTCCAGAAGGAGCTATGGACATAACCATTTAACACTTTGAAACCCATTAAAAACTTAAGTTTGGAAATGAATTACCTTTCCAAAGTAGTGCACTTTTTTAAGCTTTCGTCGACGGCAACATCTGCACAGCACAACCAGGAATGCAATGAGCAGTGCTGCACAGGCTCCTGCACCAATTGGGGTGAGCACATTAACATAGAAAAATTGCACACTCTGTAAAGAAATTATTGAAAATGATTAGTGAATTTAAGAAGCTACTTAAGAAATTATGTCAAGCTAGCTTAAGATGAAAACCCTGGTGAAAAACCTCACAGGATCTTTGAGGATCTTCAAGGATTGTCAAAGACCTGCCAAAGATCCTTAAAGACAAGGATCTTTAAAGGATCTTTAAAGGATCTGTTAAAGATCTTCAAAGATCTTTAAAGATCTTTGTGAGCAAAATTACTTGTTAAGATCCTCAAGGATTTTATAAAGATCCTCAAAGGATATTACAAGGATCCTCATAAGGATCCTCATAAAGTTCTTTTCAAGGATCCTTCAAGATCCTCAAGGATTTAATGAGGATCTTTCAAAGATCTTTAAAAGATCCTTTCAAGGATCTTGTCAAGATCTTTTCAAGGATCCTTAAGGATTTAATCAGGATCTTACAAGGATCCTAGTCAAGATCTTCGCAGGATCTTTTCAAGGATCCTTCAAGATCCTCAAGGATTTAATGAGGACCTTTCAAAGATCTTCAAAAGATCCTTTTAAGGATCTTATTAAGATCTTTGCAAGGATCCTTGAGGATTTGAGCAGGATCTTAAAAGGATCTTAGTCAAGATCTTTACAGGATCTTTTCAAGGATCCTTCAAGATCCTCAAGGATTTAATGAGGATCTTTTAAAGATCTTTAAAAGATCCTTTCAAGGATCTTGTCAAGATCTTTTCAAGGATCCTTAAGGATTTAATCAGGATCTTACAAGGATCCTAGTCAAGATCTTCGCAGGATCTTTTCAAGGATCCTTCAAGATCCTCAAGGATTTAATGAGGACCTTTCAAAGATCTTCAAAAGATCCTTTTAAGGATCTTATTAAGATCTTTGCAAGGATCCTTGAGGATTTGAGCAGGATCTTAAAAGGATCTTAGTCAAGATCTTTACAGGATCTTTTCAAGGATCCTTCAAGATCCTCAAGGATTTAATGAGGATCTTTCAAAGACCTTCAAAAGATCCTTTTAAGGATCCTATTAAGATCTTTGCAAGGATCCTTGCGGATTTGAGCAGGATCTTAAAAGGATCTTAGTCAAGATCTTTACAGGATCTTTTCAAGGATCCTTCAAGATCCTCAAGGATTTAATGAGGATCTTTCAAAGACCTTCAAAAGATCCTTTCAAGGATCCTGTTAAGATCTTTCCAAATATCCTTAAGAATTTGATCTGGACCTCACAAGGATCCTAGTCAAGGTCATTGCAAGATCTGTTCATTATGATCCCTCAGGATCCTCAAGGAATTATAAAAGGTTCTTCCAAAGATCTTTAAAAGACCCATTTCCAGATCTTGTATAGATCTTTGCAAGGATCCTTTTAGAATTTTATGTGGAATGCAAGTGGATCCTTGTCAAGATCTCTACTTAATCTCTGTATTATGAATTAGGCTTTTCAAGTAATTTAATAGGGGCCCTCAAGCATCTTAAAACCATGTATTTAAGATTTTATAAATACCTTTGCAGTAGTTTCAATGAATTGATTAATATATTTAAAGGAATTTTTACTTTTCTTTGCAATGATCCAAAGCTAGATCTTTGGGGCAAAGATCAGAGAAAGAGTATTTTAAGTCTGGTTTGAAATAAGATATTTGTCTAAGGATCATTCAAAGTAGTTGATGGAATCTTCAAAGATTTAACCCTTTAACTCCCAAGATTTCATGGTCGCTGGAGTTGGAGCTGTCGTGTTCGCTCAAGTTAGAACGCTGGGCTATTCCAGCTCTTCGTCGAGTGCGTCTTTTTTGAAAAATTTCTCCTCGGTCACTTGACTTGGAGCTTTCTTGTTCGCTCAAATTAGAACGCTGGGCTATTCCAGCTCTTCGTCGAGTGCGTTTTTTTGGAAAAATTTCTCCTCGGACGCTTGAGTTGGAGCTTTCTTGTTCGCTCAAGTTAGAACGCTGGGTTATTCTAGCTCTTCGTCGATTTCTTTTTTTGGGAAAATTTTCATCTCGATCGCTTGAGTTGGAGCTGTCATTTTTGCTAGAAAGAGAACTAAACCCCTGGGTTTTTTTAACATTTCTTCGAAGCTTTAGTTTTTTACAAGAGCTTTGCTCTCGGTCACTTGAACTGCAGCTTTCACTACTCATAGCCTTTTACTTGAATCGCTTGGCTCTTGTAGCCGATCTTCGCTTTCGTTTTCCGAGAGAAGTTTCTTTTCTGTATTGAACTTACATGACGAAAAATAAAAATTCCGATCTAAGACATGGTTTCAATCATTGAGTGTGAACTCTTCGTTCTTTCTAATTGACGGGTGCTTGACCAATCACGTCACAGATGTTTCATTAAGTAACGCGGGCACGTGTTTTCCTGTGAGATTAATAAACCACGTTTGACTCATAGTACGATCAGTCGAGCAACGCGAATTCAACGGCGGTTTTGTTGTGTGGTCAATATTTACCCAAGTGACAATGACGACCATGAGTGAAAGGCTCCAGATTAAAAGAGTTAGGCAGGAATGTGGTAAGTTTCGATCGAAACTTCTTTTATGCTACGAGAAGCTTTAATTTTAAGTTACAGAACGACTATACGGCGGTGTGAGATTGTTTGTTTTTGTAAAGAATTCCAAGTGCCTATTGATTTGTTTCATTGTGCAGAGTGGTTAAACAAACTGTTTTGGCGGCCTTTACACGATAAATTTAACGACTTGAGGAATGTGTCTTTGAATAAGAGTTTCTACGAGGGAAGGTTTTTTTGTTTTGGATTTATTTTAAGCATGCAGCTCGGAGAAGGGGCCAAGGTGAAATGAGTTGGAATGTCACAACGAACTTCGGTATAATTTTCCGGGAGAAGTTTCTTTTCTGTATTGAACTTACATGACGAAAAATGAAAATTCCGATCTAAGGCATGGTTTCAATCATCGAGTGTGAACTCATTAATTCTTTCTTAATGACGGGTGCTCGACCAATCACGTTAAAGATATTTCATAAAGTAATGCGGGCACGTGTTTATCCTGCAAGACTAGTCAATGTATAATCAGTCGAGCAACTAGCATTGAAGGACGGACTTGTGGTTTGGCTAATCATTACTCAAGTGACAATGACGACTATGAGCGAAAGACTCCAGATTAAAAGAGTTAGGCAGGAATGTGGTAGGTTTCAATCGAAATCTCTTTTATGCTACGATAAACTTAAATGTTAAGTTTCAGAATGATTCCATGGCGGTGTGGGAATGATAGATTTTGTAAAGAATTCCAAGTGCCTATTGATTTGTTTCATTGTGCGGAGTGGTTTAACAGATTGTTTGGGCGGCCTAATAACGATAAATTTAACGAAGTAAGGAGTGTGTCATTGAATGAGTTTCTACGAGGGAAGGGTTTTTTTGTTTTTATTTTAAGCATGCGGCGTGGAAAAGGAGCCACGGTAAAATGAGTTGGAATGACTTGAATGAAGTGTCACAACAAAGTGAGAAAATTGTCTCGGAATGTTAGGCATTTTCTCTCCTAAAAGTATGATGCGCCCAACGGTATTGCGTTATTTGGATAGCAAAACTTGATGACTTTTTTTGAAGTTTTTGGCGAGCTAAAACTGGGTATAGTTAACAAAAACACAGCGGTGAATATTAACAAACATGGCTTGAGAAACACAAGACCATCGAAGGATGTTTGGTGCAGTTTAACGAACAGTTTTTACCGCAAATACAATGCCCAATAAATGGAACAGTGACCATTCCATAATGGAGAAAACAATCGGCTACCTCGTACATACTATCTAGGCAGACGCGTCTACTGTTAGATGCGTATGGTTCGTCTGTTAAGACTTAAATCTGTGTCTTGTCGTAGACTAGTTCCAGATGAATTTAATGCATATCTTTTGGTCCCCTTATCTTTGAGCTGCACTGTAACTAAATATTTTGGGAAATGAAAAGCTTCGTACTAACCTAAAATCTGAACGAAAAATTTTTTCTTCCCGCATTAGTAGTCCTGTTAAGGCATTTCTACCGTTATTGAAAAAGAAAGGGAAGAACTTCGATGTATGAAATCCACATAAAATTCCCATGAGTTTAGAAAAAATACTTTCAAGTAACGTCAACAAAAGCAAGACATTATCGCACCTTAACAGCTAACAGATGAACAAACCCTCGCATCAGTAAACAGTTCTGTCTGGTGACTTTCCATTTTAAATTGAAAAGAGAGAAAAAATTGCTTGGTTTAATCATTGATGGAAGTGTTTAAAGAAAAAATGATGGACAATCTCAGCTAATTCATTTGCAAAATTACAGCTCTTATAATTTTTTTCAGCGTTGTCGTTGCCTTTGGTCAGAGATAATAGGAACTTAACTTTTTTTGTATTTTTGATTTGGTAAACTACCACCTATTCATGAGGATTGTACTTCTTTCTACAGGGGATGATGAGGACTTTGCCCTAGTCCTCTTTGAGGACGAAGACATGTATTCTGTGGTGGAGACATCACAGATTAGAGAAACACACTACACTTACAATCAAACTGTAAATGTGTTGTGGGGGAAGGGGAAAGATGCACAGTATTTCCCAGCCAAACTTGTATTATGTGGTACGTAGGCTTATCATGCATGTGTACTTACAAAAATTTATGTTACTACACGTTTTACTGTTGTACGACTGTTGAAATAAGAGCCTTTTGGAAATAGATTTCCATCAATTTAGGGAATCAAACAACCATACCATAAGGTAGCTCCAAGGAGCCACTGATTTTTTATAAGAAAGACAAAGGAAAGTTGGATGAGCCATTTTATTATTGTCCATTAGATTTTGCATTTGCAGTTGTCTTTCTCCTTTGAAATAACGTAGATCATATTACTTATTGTCATTGTCAGGGAGTAAGGATGATTGCGAGAAGGAAGTCCTGGACCTCTCCTTCACAAGTGAGAGCGCATCAACTCCAGGAAGTTCAAGTAGTGAAGGTACATGATAAGATCGTTATTATGACCAGCTGAATGGAATGAAACAGAATATTAACGATGTCATTCATTTTTTAAAGAGGTTACAATATCAATGGAAATTAATTGTGAGCACCTTCATGTACTTCATACAGGTTTGGTGAAAGGAAAGAGGAAAAATGAAGGAATAGGGAAGGAAGTAACAGCAAAAAAAACTAAAGGTATTTAATTTGCATCAAGTCTTATGCAATTACCCCATGATAAATTTTATATCACTGCAAAGGTAACACAGATGGAAATTTTAAAGGTATCACCAATATCTCTTAACCCAGGCTAGTTTCCAATTTTTCTTGAGAGAGAAGTTTTTTACTGATATGCATTAATTCCAAAGTCACTTTCCTAAAGACAAGTGCTTAATTAACATTAAGTTTTCAGCCCCAAGGAGAGCCTTTTGTAAAAGGGGAGTAAGCAGTGTTGTTTACTTAAATATAACACAGATCAATGTTTCCTTGGTGCAATTTTAAATGCAGCAGTACACTTGCTTGCCTTCCTTTTTTGCAAATTTTGAATACAACATGAAATAAATGGCAAAATGGCTTATTATGAGGGAAATTAGTGGTCAAGAACATGCAGACTCATGACTTATAGGGAGAGGGAGGGCATGCAATTTCAGTTATTCAACAATTATGGGATTTAAATTGAATGAGCTCTGTATGGAAAAGAAATAAAGAGTCTTGTCTCATCAATAAAGGTATTGGAGGTACATTAAGCGAGGAACAAGAGAAGCTGGAAAGGGCAGTTTTGGCAAATCGCCAGTTTGAATCTCTTCAAAGGTAAATATAATTTCTTCAGCTTAGAGTCATTTCCATAGACTTACAGTGGTATGGCCTATTTTAACAGATTACCAGATTTTGCTCCAAATGCCAGGCCATTAGAAGAAGGTTATACCCTGAGCAGGACTACTACTGACATGATTTAGTGAGAAGAGATTGGACTTAGGGCAATGTTTATATACTAAAAAGACTAATAGCCTTTTAGAGTGTTTATCAGAAGGCTGATCATCAGCTGAATTTATTTGCTCTTTTGCAGGTCTCATGCAACTTTAAAAACACATGAAGCTGGACCCTCTGCTAATGTAAGGTTTAAAATCTGTGCCATCCCATTACAAAGTAGCAGATAAAAGTTGTGTTAAAAGAGGATAAGTAATTCTCATCAAGTAATAAAAAAAGTTCTTTCTTCAGTTTTTGATGTTTGGTTCAGTATTTTATTTTAACTTACTCTGAGGTTTGTTTTGGCCATGAACCTATTGTCACCCTTGTTGTCTACACCAAGTTTACATATCAAACCTCCACATCCATTCTTAAATAGTTAACATCTTCGGCAGTTTAGTTCATGCTTCACCCCATAAACTATCTTTCAGTTTCTGCTAATTTTCTTGTCAAAATTGGAAGGATCTTTAACATTTTTGCTAAGATCTTTAGGGATCTTCAAATTGTTTGACATGATCTTTGAAAATTCAACAAGATTGTTAAGGATGTTGGCAGGAAAATAAAAGATCCTTGAAGATCTTGGCAAGAAAATGAGAGGTCCTTGAAGATCTTAGCAAGAATTTGAAAGATCCTTAAATACTTTTCAAAGATCTTTTAAGGATCTTCAAAATTCTTGTAAAGATCTTTGAAGATCCAGACAAGATCTTTAAGGCTCTTGGCAGGAAAATAAAAGATCCTTGAAGATCTTAGCAAGAAAATGAAAGATCCTTAAAGATCTTGACAAGAATTTGGAAGATCCTCAAAGAATTTTCAAAGATCATTTGAGGATCTTCAAAGTTCTTGTCAAGATCTTTGAAGATCCAGACAAGATCTTCAAGGATCTTAACAGGAAAATGAAAGATCCTTGAAGGTTGTGGCAAGAAAATAAAAGATCCTTAAAGATCTTGCCAAGATCTTCAAATATCCTTGAAGATCTTGACAAGATCTTCAAAGATCCTTGAAGATCTTGGCAAGAAAGTGAAAGATCCTTGAAGATCTTGGCAAGAAAATGAAAGATCCTTAAGGATCTTGGCAAGAAAATGAAAGATCCTTAAGGATCTTGGCAAGAAAATGAAAGATCCTTAAGGATCTTGGCAAGAAAGTGAAAGATCCTTGAAGATCTTGGCAAGAAAATGAAAGATCCTTAAGGATCTTGGCAAGAAAATGAAAGATCCTTAAGGATCTTGGCAAGAAAATGAAAGATCCTTAAGGATCTTGGCAAGAAAGTGAAAGATCCTTGAAAATCTTGGCAAGAAAATGAAAGATCCTTAAGGATCTTGGCAAGAAAATGAAAGATCCTTAAGGATCTTGGCAAGAAAGTGAAAGATCCTTGAAAATCTTGGCAAGAAAATGAAAGATCCTTAAGGATCTTGGCAAGAAAATGAAAGATCCTTAAGGATCTTGGCAAGAAAGTGAAAGATCCTTGAAGATCTTGGCAAGAAAATGAAAGATCCTTAAGGATCTTGGCAAGAAAATGAAAGATCCTTAAGGATCTTGGCAAGAAAATGAAAGATCCTTAAGGATCTTGGCAAGAAAGTGAAAGATCCTTGAAGATCTTGGCAAGAAAATGAAAGATCCTTAAGGATCTTGGCAAGAAAATGAAAGATCCTTAAGGATCTTGGCAAGAAAATGAAAGATCCTTAAGGATCTTGGCAAGAAAATGAAAGATCCTTAAGGATCTTGGCAAGAAAGTGAAAGATCCTTGAAGATCTTGGCAAGAAAATGAAAGATCCTTAAGGATCTTGGCAAGAAAATGAAAGATCCTTAAGGATCTTGGCAAGAAAATGAAAGATCCTTGAAGATCTTGGCAAGAAAATGAAAGATCCTTGAAGATCTTAACAAGAATTTTTAGGATCTTAGAAGATTCTCCAAAGATCCTCGTGAAGATCCTCAACAGGATCCTCAAAGGTCCTCATGAAGATCTTTAAGGATCTTTAAAGATCCTTGAAATATTTTCACCAGGGAAGAATACAACAACTCCTATTAATATTGGCTAAGGTAATTAATTATTCAACTACAATAAATACTGAATATCACATAGAAATTATCACTGAAAATACCTTTTCATCATCCAAAGGAGATGGCACTGAAAGAGAAAATAACATTTTATCAATGATTAAGAAAAAACAAATTAGAGGGAATGAAGTAATAAGCAACATTAAAAAAGGCAGATGACAACTGTATTGAAACGTCACCACTGAGTCTGTGCCAAAATATAATTGCAGAAACATAGTACATGCACTCTCGTTAATGCAACTGACTCATGTTAAAGTATAAAAGTGATCAAATTAGTTCTATAAAGGACTGACTAAAATACTGAACAAACTATCAACATTTTATTACCATAATTGACATTACTGTACATTAAATAAAGGGGGTAAGTTTCTAAAGAAACTGTGGTGCTGTGTCAATGGGAGAGTAAAGCAGGTAATTTAGTGTTATATAGCTGACGTTTCAAGTGTTAGCCCTTCATCTTGAAATGTTGAAACTTCAGCTTTTTTAACCCTTTACGTTTTCATTTATGTTTTCACCTCAGTTGTTAACACTAACTTACCTGCTATTACTGTACATTGATAAGCTATTTACAAAACAACTAAGTTCATTATTTCAACTGCTCTTGTGAATATTACCATTACAAATATTATAAATACTATTGTTATTGTTGTCATTTCTATTATTTATTATCATCTCCACCATTACAATCATTCTTACAAGTTATATCTGTTTGAATTTCTTCCCTTTTAATTGGTTTAGTTTAAATGTATTTGGACAGCTAACATTGCTTAAAAAAATTAATTCATACCAATTACATGGACATGCTGTTGTGGTAGCAACCAAAAAACTTTGGCCGCATATTTAGTGAATCAGACTTCTTGTGAATTGCTACAACCCTTCTGTTAGGGCTAACATTTTAGTAGCAATATGCACAGTTTTTCACTCAAGGGTGGAAATTTAACATACGTATTCCTGCATGCAGTGCTTATTTGCAATGAATTCAACTTTTATACCTTGTTAGTGTTTGTGTGGTTATCACAACTTAAGTAAACCTCCGAGAGACCAAAGGCTAAAAACGTCTCCAAAACCACATTTTGCTATCTTCCTACTCCTCCACTTGACTATTTTTTACTGATATTGACACTAATATCATTGATATCTGCATTCTGTAGAAAATGCAGTGCAACTCAATATCACAACGAAAATTGTTTGCTTCTACTGTAGATTTCCATTGGAAATGTACTGCATAAACCCGGACTTAAATGTAAAATGAGTTGCAGGTGTCTGCAAAGCTGTCATACAAATTAACATAACTTTTAACCATCATATTTGACAGTCGTTATTTTAGGTAATTCTCCTGTTGTCGTCAATTTTGAAAGATCTGGTGTTCCTGAAACGTTTTCTCATTTAACAACCTCTGAATTAAAAAAAGGAAATTAAAAACTTACACGAATGCTGTTGATCATCTTTCGAAGAAGTTGTTCTTTGCAAGGATTCTTGTGTTGTCGTAGTAGTCTGGACTGTTTTCACTGTTTCCTTGGTTGTGGTGGTCTGAGTTGTGCTTTCTTTTGTGGTAGTTTCCTTAGCGCTTGGAGGAGACGAGGCTTCCTGAGTGGTGATAGATGCTGCCGATCTCTCGGTCGTTGTCTCCTCGGCTGTAGTACTTGGAGTAGTCGATTTTTCGGTAGTTGTCTCTTTCGCTGTAGTGCTTGGAGTAGTTGATTTTTCGGTAGTTGTCTCCTTCGCTGTGGTACTTGGAGTAGTTGATTTTTCGGTAGTTGTCTCTTCCGCTTTAGTTACCGTAGTTGCCGATTGCTGAGTTGCTGTACTCGATATTTCGTTGCCTTCTTGTGCCTTAGTTGTCGGAGATTCCGTTGCGTTTGAGATTACACCCTCCAAATTTGTTGTAGTTGGTGCAGCAACGGTAGCATTAGCGGAAGCGTTAACAGAGATCGAGCTTGAAGTTGTGGTGACATTCCCTTCTGTGGCGTTTTGCGAAGAGGTGCCATTAACTAGCGATCCATTTGTTAAAGTCCCATTTGGAGTTTGAATCGATGGCGTCGCTGTAGTGGCGTTAATCGAGGATGTTATATTTTCGATAGTGCGATTTCCAGAATTAGTTGTGTTGTTTGATGTGATGGAAGATTTTGTTGCATTAGAAACCAGATCAGCGATAAAGGAACTATTTATGACACTTCCATTTCTGCAAACAAGCGATAAATTACCAGTTTTAGCAATCTCACAGTGTTTTGTGAGATTTAACGCTGTCCCGTTGCATGGTAAGAGACGCTGAGTTCTATTTGACTCGCATACATTTGTCAAATTAACTTGGACATAGACCACAGTTCCGTTGCCCTGCAAAGTAGAATTCTGCGTCGTGCAGTTGGAAATTGTGGCATTACACGTAGTCGTCGAGTTAGCAGCTGTTGAATTTTGCAGCGAAGAATTATTATTTCTAGATGTGGTGTTCACAGATGAAAAATTCCCTGTATTATTGGTTCCATTCAAAGGAACAGCGTTCGTGTGCGAAGTCCACAGAGAAATCAGAACTGTAATTGCCGCTGAAATGGCCAACACGTAGTGTCCGTAGTTCTTGTACATATTTTCGTTGAAAATATAAAAATGTTTCACCACAAAATGGCACTTAACAATACCTCACAAGTTCCTCGAGTGACTGAGATTCTTTACAATATCTCCCGAATCGTTTACAAGACGATAAAGAACTTTGAACCGGGTAAATTATCTTTAACGGCCCGATAACCTACCGTGTAATGCAGTAGAGACTCGGAATGTATGACGTCACATTATTGCCAGTTCCCTCAATGGCTTTTGTCCGATATTGACACAATTAATAATTCATACTCGAAAGTAATTAAAGCTGCGAATATAGGCTAAGTACTCTATTTGTGTAGTAGAAAGATGTCTGAGCAGCGTAGGCTTTTCTTTCCTTCTTCTCCTATAACTGCTTTTTTTTTTTTTTTACATGGGCACTACCCACAGAAGGCAATTTTTAAGATGAAAAAGATTAAGACACTTTTCAATAGTATGAATACCGGACAAAATGAAATTTTAGTACAGTTTTGACAATTAAACATCACATGAATGCATGAATGTCCCTTCTGCTTGATAATTTCACTTTGCTTTCATGAATTTGGAATTTTTCATTTTGATATGTTATCATTCAAAAAGAAATTCCAACCAATTTTTTTTGTTTTTGGAGACAAAGAAAAAAAATAAAGAAAAAAAAAAGAAAAGAACAATTTTTTGTGTTGACAAATGTATGGCAAAATTTTAAATTTTTATCTTAAGACCAAGTTTTTGTTCCAGTAGCAGACAAAATCACTTAAGTGATAACTTTCATCTTCTCAATTAACAAAAACTTTTAACCATTAAAACTCAATAAAACTCAACTAAGTTAAAACTCAGCAAAGCGTGGGACATGACTCTAAGGAGTCCTGGGGTGTCACAGCTTCTGTCACTTGCATGCGACTGATTTGCTAAGAAGGAGTTCTCTCAAATAAAGCTCTACACTCATCCTCCAGCACTCCACAGAACACCTCATAATGATGGTTAAGTCCAGTTTGAGTGTGAATCTTATATCTGCTGCCTAGAGCACCAGTTTTATTGTCACTACAACCATAGAAAACCCGTCTGATTCTTGAGTGCACCAATGCCATTGCACACCTTGGAAAGGAATAGACAAATAAGATTCTAACAAACTGTGGGTCATGTAACAAAATAGAGACAGAAACATTTAAGTTTTACCTGTTCAATTCATGCCCAAGATCTTTTATCTGTCTACCTTATAATTCTTGTAAAGTTAAGTGAGATGATTGGGCATTGAATCAACTAATAATCCCCTAATTTATATTTTTCTTCATTCTCATCACTTGTATGCTTTATATTGTTTTGACATTGTTGGGAGAAACTGTGTCTTGGTCACTCATGGGAGTCAGGGTAAAATAATTCACAATTTTTGGGCAAATAAATTTTCACAAAGTTGACAAGAGAGTTTTGAAATATGGAGTGCATAGGTACATTTACACCTGAAAGAGGTTGCTTTGTATAAATTTTTTTTTCTCTTTAATATATATATACATATATATTTATATATATATATATATTAAAGCTGATAATGAATCTGACAAAAGTGAGGTACAAAGACAAGCTCTGGGTTCTCTCTTAGGATTTGCATGTCTTTATTTAAGTTGAATATCTCTAAAAAATGTCATATACTTACATAGCACAAGGTTCCCTCGTAACATAAAGATCATATCCAGTACATAGATAAGGCAATGACTTGCATTTGTTGTCAGCATTTTTCAGCGAGTTGCACAGCTCACCATAATGAATAAATCTCTCACCCACTGAACCTGTTTCCATTGAGCTGCAGTCTTTAGAATCATTTTTAGAACAAAAGCAGCAAGTTCTTTGCTGTAATTGTGATCCTTTTTCTTTCAATGTCCATGTTTCATTTACCTCTTGGCAGTCAAGTTTCCAAGCACCTGATGACTGACTGTGTGCCACTAGATCCAGGCAAACCATGACAGCATGTTGGAGTGGGTGTCCAGCACATCTTAAGTCATGACACACAGCTATAGGCTGGTTCTTCTGTGGATCAACAATCACAGCTCCAATAGGAAACTGTTAATAAAAGATTCAGAGATTTATGTTAGCTTGTTTGTATGAGGATAATAAAAAAGAAAGTTTATACAATGACATTCTGACACTAGCCACTATTACAGGATTTCTGAGAAACTCACAAAACCCATGAGCACTAAAAGTACTTCCAGAATGACTAGATAAAAAAGGTGATGTGATCAGGAGCCAATATCTAAAATTTACATCAGTCATGTCTCTCCTAGTCTCAACACTATGATAACAAAGAAGAGGCTATCTGCAAAATCAAAGCAGCCACTCCAACACAACTTCTGGATTAACATCTCAAAGTTGTTGAATGTCAAAGTTGTTTAGATGGGTAAATAAACAAACACTTTGATCCTCACCTGAGATACTGATGTATCACTGGTTATGAAAATGACTCATGTTCTCTTTTAATCTTACCTTTCTGGATGTCATATTCTGTGTTTCCACTATTGCCATTCTCATGAACTTTTCAATCAATGCCACTTCATCTTTGTTAAATAATTCCCCTTTTAATGCTCTTGAAACACTAAATAACATTTTCAAAGTAAATGAAGAAGATCAACACTAAATGCAGTTTACATAGAGATATATTTTAGCAGGCCACAGCTGTGCACTGAATTATAGGATCTTATTAACAGCATCTAAGGTGCCCAGAAATTCACTGCGTTTATATCAAACCATAAATAGAAGACAAATGCATCGGGTCTCCAAAAGGGCATAGTAATTGCCCATCTAAAATCTTAATTGTTTCTCTGAACAATGAAGGATGCCTGGTCTTGGTTTACCAGCAAAACAACTCTCACAGGAAATTTAACCCTTTACACCCTGGCATAATATGCTAGTCATTTTTAGTGGTCAAAGGGTTACTTAACACATGCATGGTTTACGAGCCTGCTTGATCTCAAATCATATGTAACTTTAAAAATCCAGACAATAAACTCAAAAGTTTAATAATGTACTACTCTAAAATACAGAAAAAATTTGCCACAAAATATTCTTATATTTTTATCTGATGAATGAGGAATAGAATAGGGGTTTCTGAATGTACATAACACAGCTAACACATCAGGCCATTCCATGATTTTAAATAACCAAATATTAATTAATAACTTACTATTTGTCTTCATGAAAATTGACAGGCCAAAGGAGAGATGCTTGGTTAAACTGCTCTCTAGTCAAAGGTGGATGTTTTGCCACATCAGCCACAAAGGGCTCTCCAAGAAAATTTGCCGCTGTCTTGTTTTGTTGTATAAGTTGAGTAAATGAATAGTCTGCTGCTACCTCATTCCTTACAAATAAGATTATTTGTAGAAGTGATTCTGAAATTTGAAAAAAGGTTGATAAGAAAACGTTATTTTCATAATAAAATTTCGAAAAAAGAATTTAAAAGAATTGGTGAAATAGAAGAAATACATATTTAAAAAAAGTCATGCGAAATGAAAAAAATTTAGCATTCCCATACCGGGAGTCGAACCCGGGCCGCCTGGGTGAAAGCCAGGAATCCTAACCGCTAGACCATATGGGAGATCACATACTATTACATGGAAATTTATCATAGAGATCCCTTTTGTGTATGTTAATGCAATTCACACATGGAAAGATATGGCCGTTTTTCAAAAAATGGCTCCTTCTATACTTTCTATGAACGTAGGAAACATTTTGAGTCATAAAGATCTAATTCAATTTGAAATCTTAATCTACTTATATTATAAAGTGAGTGGGAATTTCACGGCTGCTTCATTAAAGTCATAACTTACCGTCGTTGACTTTGTGGCATCGCACTCGTCTTAAATGTCCTAACTCCTTCAATGGCAATATTTCATTTAAATCTCTGAGACATAAAAATTTTGTCTATTAACGTAACAAAATCAAATAATGGAGAAAAATCGCAAGAAATCGAAAAATCCGCGCAGAAAGTTAGCACTCGTATGTTTTTTTTTAAATTCATTTTTTATTTTTACCTTATCAGTTGCGATGTTTGTGTTTTATCCGTTACATCAGCTGCGTAAACTTGTACTGAAAATTGCCAAATACATGAATTTAGTCAACGAAGCAGATGAGGCAAAGAATCGAGAGCAGTTCCGCTTCATACCTGTTTGAAAATCGCGCGTGTACTCATTTGCCAGAACAGGTCGAGGAAATGTTACTCCTTCTTTCGTCTTTTCTTCAATGGATGAGGACAGAAACTGATCAGTGTAAAATTGAAGGTGATATTTTTCTGATATTTCACTTTGGAGTTCTTACCAAGTAATCCCTCACTTATATGATTCAATCTGGCTTTCTTTTCTGCAGGTTCCAGAGACAAATCCGACGCCATGATTGTTTTGAAGAGGTGCGCTTGGTTACTAAGCCAAAGGGTCAGAAAGTTGAAAATATGGCGGCTTTCTCAAAATATTTGTTGATCTCTGTGCCCGTGGTGGCCCTGGCGGGTATTGCAGCATTGTGGTGGCAACGGGAAAAAAGAGAGAGGTCTTATACAGAAGTGGGTCGTGTTTCTAGCCTGATCATTTATCCCGTGAAATCTTGCAAAGGAATTCGCGTGGATAATGCAAAGTGCTTCAAAGAAGGAATGGAATATGATAGGTAAGCCTGGCTTAGCTTGTGTCCAAAGTTACGATACAAAGAAAAAAAGCCAAAGAAATGGAACTGCGTGCACAAAAATCATCTAAATGAGCACTGAAACAGCTCACAAGGACCAGAAAGAAAGAGACATAAGCCCAGAACGAGGTTATTTAGTTTGGGTTGCGTGTGTTTTATGTCTTCGCGTGATTTTAGTTTGGGTTGCGTGATTTAGGGCACGTATTTCCAGTGTCAAATTTTCTTATGGAACATTTCAGTGGGGAGAAGACTGTATCAATTTGATTCGAATTCAGTGGATTACTATCATGGTTGATCCTGTTTTTCGCCTATTTGCATCGCAATTTTTTCTAAATGAAATCCTTGGGCTGCGCACATTATTGGGATGTTTCAATTAATCCTTCAGTCTGGGGGACCAAAAAAATATAGAAGCATCTGTCTGGCATTTGGGACATACTACGTAAAACAGAGACTTAGCTTAAGGGGAACCGAGGTGCCCATAATCTACCTTTTTGAGCAAATACTCTTTTTCCCCTTATAAGTGAACAACGTACAAATCCCTTAATCCAGGTGAAAATTCGTGACTCCAGAGAATCTGCACAAGATAAATATTCTCCAATGCTCCCAAGCTAGATACTCAATTTGGAAGTCCTTCTCATCACAAATACCAGCCTTCCTTCACCCAAGGCAGAGCATTGGGGGAAGCTATGTTATAAAAGTGCATGATAGTGATTTATGGCTGTGACCCTCCTCCCCCACCTCTCCCCCCCCCCCCCCCCCTCACCACCACCTTTTGAAAACTCCTAGTTATGCCACATTACAATGATAATATTTTTGTGAACCACTTTTTCTCGACCATTTACTCTAGCTCTAGGCCCCTATTCTCCCAAGGCTTTGAAGATATATCCTTGCACTCTTGGAAGCAGCTTAAGTAAAGCATCAATTTACAAACTGTAATGGTTTCTTGTCACATGACTGTGACTGCTGCATATGTTGATTTGATTCAATTATTTTTTTTTATAGGCGTTGGATTCTTTTGGATGAGAATGATATTTTTATTTCTCAACGGGTAGATCCAAAGCTGGCTTTGGTTGTTCCCCATTTTGAAGGTGGAAAATATCTTTGTCTTGATGCCCCTGGAATGAAAACCTTGAAGCTGAATATAGACTTACCAGAAAATCAACAGGAGTCCAAGAGGATACGGTGAGTCATCTAGCATGCACAGTTTTTAGTTTAAGTTGAACATTCCTTTTTACATAGATAATAGGATAGTCTTTGCAGTTAAGTTGTACAGTTTCATTACTAGTTAATACTTAGCAGAAATAAACACTCTTAATCTCAATTTGACTTAGAAACTGTAGTCCAAGAGAAGTGTCAGTTGTAAAATTCTAATTGAGAGTACCAAACATTCTGTATATAAGCAGAAGGAAAACAATTCTTATGAAAGAGAGTCAACAATATTTAATTTGCAAAACATGTTTCCATGACTGGAAAATGGCAAAGAAATTTCAAAAGGTGTTTGCAGACTACAAAATGCTGTCTCTTCTATACCAGTTTAGATTAGAATTTTAATGGTCATGTATACTTCATCTCCTGGATAACCTGCATGTTGCCTCGATCAAAAGCCAGTCTTCCTATCACCTTGACAATTTTCTTGAAATTTACCATGTAAATTAAGGTAAATATGGATATTTAGAGACGAGGTAATTTAAAAATAAAATAGATTTGAAGTTATCCCTATCAAAAAATACATCTTTGTCCAAGGATGGTGGGACTTTGTTTGTTTTTGGACTGGATACGAAAACAATTAATTTTCTTTTTTGGGAAGAGATTGGCATAGAGCAATCAAGAATTAGAATTGTGGGGGTTAGGTGAGAATAGGGATGTGTTCCAATATTGACTCTATCGGCAGATTCCAGGTTCATAAAGGTTGGCAGATCAGATAAATATACTAACCTGTTAGAAAAGACTCAAATGTGGTGTCTGTGCAGGTAGTATCCAAGCCAATTTTTACATTTCTGTAATTTTTCAGGGTGTATAGGGTTTATGGAGGAGGTCAGTATGTTGGAGATGAAGCTGCTGAATGGTTCTCAAGTTATTTGAAAAGACCTGGATGCAAGTTGTATAAACTCTCTCAGCCTAAGTTAATCTGTGAGGATGAAAAGTGGGGTGATGTTGCTTTGCCAGGAGACAAGGTAATTTAAACATTATTTGTAATGTTACACCCTTAGTTTAAAATCAGGTGGTCCTATAAGTCAGAAAACTCTGATTTAATCTTTACAGCCTCAAGCAGACTATTTTCTATTAATTCTTTTAACATATCCTCCTGTTACTTTTTTTTCACTGAAGACCCATCCAGTGGCAAATGCCAGTGGGGGAAGAGGGGGAGGGAGATTTAAGCCCTGGCCCAGTTACCGTATTAATATTACTCTTTATTAAGAGGACACGTTACTCTGGCAAGGCCTCTCTCTGTCCAAGGGTATAAATTGGCAAATAATAGTTCCAGCAAACTTTTGGGCACACTTGGGAAATAACTAGGATGGACTGAATTGCAGCTGCACTGATTATCCTATTCGTGTGAAAGGGAAATAACAAGACTTCACATCACTTCAAGATACATATTAAATAACAGTCAGAGTAAAGTTTATTAGTAGACTTTCAAGGTCACAGGGCCAAGAAGACTTAAGATGATAACATTCTTTGGGTTTGATGTATATCTATTATAAAATTATGCTTAAGAAGAAGTCAGTTATGGCATTGGATCACTGTCAAAAGGAAAGTAAAAACTTTTACCTCTTTCATAATTCATATCAGCAAATGAATGTTATGCAAACATGAAGGAATTTAAGAGTTGTGAGAAGTTTCAATTGTCAATGTATTCCTCATTTTGTTTTCTCTTCCTTTTTTCCTTAACCAAGGCATCATTTGGAAATTTTTCTCCCTTCATGATTACAACTGAACAATCGCTTGTAGCTTTGAATGGAGTACTTCCATCACCAGTTACTATGGAAAGATTCCGTCCAAATGTTGTGGTTGACGGTTTGAAGGCATACGATGAGGTCTGTGTTCCATCTCATATTTCTTGTGAAAGAAATTAATGCTACCACTGTAGCGCCTTGAGCACTTATTAAATCTATAGAGCTTGAGATCCAGAGTGGGTGCCTATTTAAGTTGGGAGCTTATGGGAGGCTGGGTGCTTATAAAATTCTCATCGTTTTCAGCAAGTGGTAAATTATTTTGCAATGAAAGGACGAGTAATAACAAAATTTTAAGATGTACAACAAACTTGTGACACATAACCCAGTCTCTCATGCACTTCAGCTTTTTTTTTTGTTTTTTGTTTTTTGTTTGTTTTTTTTGGAGGGGGGGGTGAGAGAGTTGGGGGATAGGGGGATAGGGAGTTTGGCATTTATTCAAGGCTGGGCACCCATAAGATTTTACTACTGAGAGGGTGGGCACTTACCCAAGGTTGGGCTCTTATTTAAATAAATACAGTAAATATATTAAAAGGTGATCCATGTTCTATTTTTCTTTCCACAGGATAAGTGGACAAAAAAGATAATTAAGATAGGGGATGTAGAATTCAGATTTTTGAAGAACTGTGGAAGGTGAGTGAGTGATGTTTCCAAGAAGTAGTCCGGATCCATTGACATCCAGATTTTACAGTTTGAGAATTTCCAGTCTTTTAATCAATGGCATACTTTGAAAGCTTAGAGATTTGATTAAAATATTAAAATGTTTAAAATGATTTTTTTTCCCAGATGTTCATTGACAACTGTAAACCCTGCAACAGGAGAAAAAGAAGGAAATGAACCCTTAGCTACTCTGCAAAGGTAATTTCTTACTTGTTAATAAAGATACGTATTGCTTGTCCTCTTCTTTGTTGACTGCTATTTAACAGTTACCCATGGCTAGAGAGTCAGCAAAATTTCTTTTGCTGAGAGAAAATTTTTTATTGTATTTAGAAGAAAGTTTCTTCTGGATGCATCAGAAGAAAAGCTCAGTGAGTTCATCTTAGGAAAATCAGTTTTCTATTTTAGTTTTACCAATTGGCTTCTTTTAAAAGCCAATTTCATATTGGATAAATTGTTTTCAGTCAAAAGCCATTGGCCACAGCTTGATAGCATGACTATGAAAAGTAGATAGCAGTTCTGGGTACAAGTTGATAAAGGGGGTAAGTTTCTAAAGAAACTGTGGGAGAGTATAACAAAGTAGTTTGGTATTATGAACCAAATTGATAACTTAAATTGGCCACTGTAAAAAGTATCAAAGCTAATGTTTTGAGTGTTAAGCCCTTCATCAGAGCAAAGGATGAAGGAGGAAGGGCTAATGCTCAAAATGTGGCCAATTTATGTTTACCTGATTGATAATATCAAATTACATTGATACAAGTTAAATAACAAATCACGAGGGGATCATGGCAAGTAACTGCTTTAATCAATGTGTCTCTTAACAGGATAAGGCTCCCTGAGGACAGAGATCCTAGGCAGGGAAGAGCTCCTCTTTTTGGAGTACAGTTTGCCCTTGATGGAGATAGGATAGGGGTTGTAAGGATAGGAGATATAGTGATGGTCTCTGCATGACTGGAAAATTAAGTAGTGTTGGCAGCTCAGCATGCCTTGAACTAATTAAAAAAGTGGTTTGTGGTAATATAATGCTGGACCATATATTTCATGCATACTATTTTTTTTAGTAGATTCTTCCTCAGGGAACACTGAGAGCTCACTAGAAAGTTGTCTAATTCTCCATGTGTAGCTATGTAGGTCAGCCGATAGTAGAACCCCACTATAATTATGATTTTCAGTTGGGTGAGGTGGGGTAATAATCTGCTGACAGGGTTTTGACCTTAAAATAATTGTATTGTCATGGAGAAGTTTTTATTGTTTCCAAAGGTAACTGAATTGCAAGAGCTGTGCATTGCCATCAAACTTGAAATCTTGCCAAGAGAGATCAAACAACATGTTACCACTGGAAATAGAGCCAGTTGCGTGAGTTTGCTCACATCAAAAAATACTGGTTGCCAAAATTCCACTGCACCTCACTCAACTAAGATTATCATAGAGTAATTTTAATCAGTATTATCAACTTAATTACAAATGTAAATTGGCTACTACAGAGAGTTTAAAAGCTGACATTTTGAGTGTTAGCCCTAACTCTCTACTAGCCAATTAACTTGAGAGCTCTGTGAAGAAACAATTTATAGTTTACTTTATCATTGGTATGGGTTGGGAGTATCAACTGACAGCAGATTCAGAGAAAACATTGACCTTAGGATAATTGTCTCTGTTGAAGGAAAAAGACAGCTGAAATTTCTGCAACTTCTAAAAACATATGTGGTATTAAATCCTCAATCATAACCATTACAATTTTCTCAAATGTGATTGATGCATTAGCTGACTTATTTTTTTAATTAATTATTTTTTTTTGGGGGGGGGGGGGAGGAAAGGGATTTTAAAGGTTAAGATTAATTGGTAACAGTACTTTGTGCCATCCAATTCTGTCTGTAATCATATTGGAAATTATCAAATTATACTCTCGCCCTGTGGTCATCTATTTTGTTAAACATTTTTATGATTACTGTCTGAACTGGAGTCCACTCAGTCCTACAAAAGGACTGAGTAGAGTTTACCATTATTAATTTTACTAGGTCCCATGCAGTTTCCTATACATACATACTGATAGTGTATGCAAAACACTTTTAAAAATCAATTCAATTATAATCACTGATTTATTTGATTTACAAATTAAATAATTTTATGGCTAGTCTAAGAGTTTTCGGATCAATTACATGATAATGTAGATTATTATATGTGGAAAGTTTCAATTAGTAGTAAATAATAGATCATTAATAATAATAATAAAGCTGTTCTTCAGCAATATGTATTCAAATTGCCATTTTTGGTCTTTTTCCTCTTATAGTTAGCCCTTGTTATTGGGAAAATAGTTGGTCCTTTTACATCAAACAGTGGTTTGTGACAGGAATACCAGTTTTGTTACTCATGCACACTCATCTCCCCTCATTTTTCACCTTCACCCTCCACCTTTCAACACCCACCATCACCTGTAATTAGTCTCCTCTGACGCATTTCACTTCACACACACCCTCCCTCCATTCCCCTGGCTCAATTTCTGCCGTTATATCGGATTCAATCTTCGAACCTCTCTCGTTAGTTCGAGGGAGATCAACTCTGCTGACCGCGCCCGTTGCAGTGCCTTTTGGGTCTGGGGTAGGGTAAGTGTTCGGTTACCAAGTCAGTTGAAGGATTCTAAAGATGGTGGCGCAGATTTCGTACTCAAAATATCTGCTGATCGCTTTACCTGCTGTCGCTTTGGTGGGTTTTGCTGCGCTATGGTGGCAGAGAAAGGAGAAAAAACGGTCCTATCATGAAGTGGGGCGGGTTTCTAGCCTGATCATTTATCCCGTGAAATCTTGCAAAGGAATTCCTGTGGATGATGTTAAGTGTTACAAAATAGGAATGGAATATGACAGGTTAGACAGGAGAGATTTCACCATGAACCAGTGAACAAAAATGCTCTGACATTGCTGTGAAAAGGCTCCTTTTAGTCAGTAAGATCGTGAGAATAAAGGAAATAACAGCCATATATCAAAGATGCTAATGGACAACTTGCCAATATCATTGGAAATGTATAGAGAACAATGTGGAGACTATATATTCATTCAGATTTTAGAATGTAAAACTTTTAAACTTTGTTAAATAATGAATCACATTGCTCTTCCCATGACTTTGCCTTATAAAGATAACATTCATGAAAATTTGTTGCATAGAAGATTTAGGCGGGTGAAGGCATCACCGTACCACGTGAGGGATGGTTTAACTGTAGATCTAAGAAAATTTAGATTTGAGGTATTACTTGAGTTTACAAATGAATTTTTTCTTTTTCAACAGGCGTTGGATTCTAGTGGATGCCAATGATACCTTTGTGTCCCAGCGTAAAGATCCAAAGCTAGCACTGATTGTTCCTCGGTTTGAGGATGGAAAATATCTTTGTCTTGATGCTCCAGGAATGGAAACTTTGAAACTAGACATACGATTACATGTAGCTGCAGATGAACAAGAATACAAGAGGATAAAGTAAAACATGTTCATTGTGTACAGGTTATTGTTAGCAAATGTTATAGGTATATGATCTATACAAGCAAGGTGTGTTGCTTTGGAGCATGTCCTTCTAGGGTGGCCCTGGGACAAGCTCTCTCTTCCCCCCCCCCCCCCCCAGAAAAATTTGAAACTTCAAACTCTCTGATGTGTGATTTCCAGCATATTATGACCAATTTTAGTGCTTTATTTTACTTCTTTTCTGTCACTGATCACAATTTGCAAAGCAACTAGCACAAAATAGTCTGACAGCCAACAGTTTTTCACTGCCTATACATTTCTAATTAATTTTAAGGAAAGAATTTCTGTGCACTGTACACAAACCTGGTGGTCTGTTCTTGGTTTTCTTTAGGTTTCAAGTTTTATTTAATATGTATTTTTTTTTTATTACGGTGAGCAGTGAAAATTTAGCAGATTTCAAGTTTGTGGGATTTTGTAGAAAATCAATCTAGTCAAATCAATCCTCTATATGCAAAATACGGTAAAAAAGTGAGTTAAATATTATTTCAATTTCTTTTTATTTACATTTGCATTTAACTCTGATTTGTTTTTTTTTTTTGTTTTAACTAATCCAGGGTTTGGAGGGTTTATGGAGAAGGTCTCTATTGTGGAGATGAAGCAGCAGAGTGGGTATCTACTTTTTTAAATAAACCTGGATATAAGATGTATAAACTTTCCAAACCAAGAGTGATATATGAAGATGACAAGTGGGGTGATGTTGCTCTTCCAGGTGACAAGGTAAATATAACATAACAAAAGGGATCAGATGTGTATAGAACAGTCTTGTTGGCTGCGTGTGGAAGATGCAGTAGCCTACAAGTAACAACACCCTCCTCCTCACAAAGATAAAATGGAGGCCAGGGAGCCCCTGTGCCACTTTTGGGGAGGGTGTGGCTACACCTAGGCTAAAGACGCAGTGTTCTACTTGTCAGTGTACTGAATTCTGAGTCGAGGTCTGGGTCCAAGACCTGGTTAGGTGAATGTGTGGTGTTCTTGGACAAAACTCTTCACTCTCACAGTACCCCCCTCTCCCTCTCTCTCTCTCCACCCAGGAGTATATAAATGGGTCCTGGCAAATTATCAGGGAAGTCTGTTGAAATGTAGGGGCTAACCTTGCGATGGATTTGCACCCCATCCAGGGGAGGGCAAAGGGCTTGTGTACAGACTTTCCTTTTACCTTTTGTTGGCCATGTTGGACCACATAATGGATGCCCTCAAAGTCCAGAACCATCTGACATTTTTGATTAAGGAAGAAAAATGGCGAGGCTAAGAATGGAAATGATTGCAATGCTACATAAAGCAACCTTTTAGTTCATGCAAGATGTAACTAAAGTATATTTATTTATTTCTGTTCTGTTCCTTTATTACACCCATTTTGAAATCACTGATGGTCCCTGTAATCTGATTGGCTCTAATTGGTGCGATTTATTCACAAATTGCACCATTTTTGGCTTTAAATCGCATCTTTTCCCCAGCCAATTAGGAGGCTACACTAAAAACAAAACAACCAATCAGACTTCAAGGCTTGTTTAAAGTAACCGATCATATTGCGATTTCAAAACGGATGTAATAAAGTGGTAATTGAACCTCGTGTTGTGCAATTTTGGTCTGAAATCATACTTGTGATTTCAAATCGAACTCACGCTGCGCGCTCGTTCAATTTTGGAATCACGCTTATGATTTCAGCCCAAATTGCACTCCACTCAGTTCAATTACCATTATGAATCATAATCGTTTAGTGTCCCAAGGATGTTGCAGGATCATTAGTAAAAGCTGTTTAACTCTTAGAGTAAGACTTACCTCATTTATTTTTCTTCTTTACATCTTATATATCTTGTTTGTTGTTCAATCCAGGCAGCATTTGGAGATTTTGCTCCATACTTGATTGCAACTGAGGCCTCATTAGAAGCTGTGAATACTGAACTTTCATCTCCTGTGACAATGGAAAGATTCCGTCCCAATGTTGTGGTTGAGGGTATGAAGGCATTTGATGAGGTCAGTATGTCAATCCATTCTGTGATATCGCATAAAAATTGATTAGACTTTCATTATGGTCACACTTTTTCCCTTTTTTACAGGACAAGTGGGCAGCTAAGATAATAAAAGTTGGAGATGTTGAATTTAGATTCCTGAAACGATGTGGAAGGTTAGTCAGTCATAAAATACATTGAAAAATAGCATCAAAAGTGTCAGTGGCTATCTTGAAAGTTAGTTTTGGTCAGAGTAGGGTTTTTAATAAAAGTTGATTATCAGTAGTCTATACTGCTGCCTGTAAGACTTGTGAGGAGGATCTTTGGGTTTTGCTTTACAGCCCTTTTCCAGGCACAGCTGCCTAGTGCACCATTGGCAGCAGCATATGGAAAAGGTGTTTGAAACCCATGTCAAGGGTAGAAAACACAAGAATTGGGAGAGAAACTTTAATCCAGCTAACAATGATGTGAATCAGCAAGAAACGCAGGCTACATGTGAAGCTAGAACTGGAATTTTATACTGGGTCCATCACAGTTTATCGGTCCATACCTTTTTCTCTCTATGAAATCTCCCTTTTTACCAGTTATGCCCCTGGGCCATGAATATTACAAAGAGGAACCTCTTACAAGCTCACTTAAACATTCAAGAATCTACATGCACTTCCTGGCTTATATTGTATAAACTAGCATTTTATGTAACAGTTGCCTTGTAATGTTGGTTGCATAAAACTCAATTGCAGTTTGTGTGAATGTTGGCTAATTTTGCATAGCTTATTTGTCATTTTTCAATATAAAGTTACCCAGTATTTCTGATTTCCAGTTTCTGAATTGTTTACAAAGGTGTCAGTTAACAACAGTGAATCCTGACACAGGCGAAAAAGAAGGAGATGAACCTTTGGCAACTTTAAGAAGGTAATTGTTTCTCTATCCCATCACCAACAATTTTTTGACTCAGGTTAACAAAGATTTGAGTCAGCAGAATTTCAAATCGACAGTTTACCTTGCAAGGGTTTAGCCCTTATTCTACAATACAGAAATGAATGCATACCATACTCCACTGGCGGTTCATGTAAGCACTGAAATCCAACTGAGGATAAAAATGATTTTCATATTAAATTGATTGACCATATTGTAAAATTTCACTTTGTAGTGTCATTTGGACTGTGCTCTTTTCAAAAATATGGCTTTTAACCACAATCTGGCAGGAACTGATCAAAAGGCATCAGAGATTTGGATACTTTCCAGCTACTTATTGAGAATTTTCTGGCTAATTTTTAAGATCGGAGAGCTTTTTTGTTAATTTTGAGACATGGAGAAAAATTAGTATGTTGCTACGTTTATCAAACTTATTTTCCCTCCCAAGAGTAAACAAGACATAACTTCTCCCTCCACATTTAATACATTATCAAAGGAACAATGTCAGCACAAAATCTGCACACCTACCCCTCCCCTTACCCAACATTAACCTTAACTTAGGCCAGGGGATGGGTTAGTGGGGAGTTGTTCAGATACAGGCATTGATCCATATCATACAGGCATTGATCCATATCATTCACATTATTGATAAGACAGTAGGTATTGACTAGGGGACTATATTTTATCCAACACCAAATTCTCAGTGCTAAAATTATAAGGAATTGTGGCAGATGGTAATGAGAATTACTATGAATTGAAAACAGATTGAGATCTTGGTATTGGAAGGTTTAATCATTTCATGTAATGTGCAATCTTAAGATGAAATCATTGCTTTGGGTTGGTTGCTTTCTAGTTGACCCCTTGTTGATGAGCTGATGCCTAAGGATACACTTAATTCTGCTGACAAATGCAACTTTTAATTTATTTTCAGAATAAGGCTTCCAGAAGACAGAGACCCAAGACAAGGAAATGCCCCTCTTTTTGGAGTTCTTGTTGCCCCTCATGGCAATACAGTGGGAGTTATAAAGATTGGAGATGCTGTCATGGTTTCAGAATAACTGCAATTTTAATAACAATAAATATTTAATTGTGTTGCTTAATATTTAATTTTGCAAGTGTAGATAAAGCGTTGCTCTGAATAGAAACATTACAGTGTGGCAGATTTGGGGTATGTCCCTTTTTATTTATTTATTTATTTATTTATTTTTTTTTTTTTACAGTAAGCCAAAATTATTTTACAGCTTTTTACCTGATAATATCCTTCAGTAGGAATGCAAATTTGGGCTGAAAGGTTTATCATTAACATATTGTATTTACATTTTGTTCCAATCAGACTGTTTTCGCTCAGACAATAACTCACCTATTATTTAGAACTGTTTTTTTGTTTGTTTTGTTTTGTTTGTTTCATATTCTCAGATTTCATGAGCATGTCACTGAATGAACACCACCTCTGCACTCACTATTTTTCCCTTTGAGGAAGTGGAAACAAAATCTCAATTTAATAGATTGATTTATTCACTGATTTTTGTTACAGGGGAGGGAATAGTGTATTTGCTATAAGAAGTTCTTATTTAATATTTAAGCCATGCTTTAAGTGGGTCTATTAATTAAAATGAAGGGTTCAGTTCTTATTTAAATCTGATGGTTTAATTATGCAAACATGTTAAATGTGAAGTATCTTAATGGTGTTTGGGTTTGTAATAACTTGGGGATACGAGAAAAAGGGCAGGTAGCTTAATTGTATTGTGGAATAGTCCAGCTTCTCATGAAAACATGGAGTGAGGTTGGTTATACTTCCTCGTGCAGAAAGTAAAGTTATGGGAACTACCAATAAATAAAAATTGTATTTGCCAATATTGTTTGTTTTGCATTGACAGGTATAAACTTACTGAGGTCTCGGTAAAGATGTCCAAAATTGAAACTACCACAAAATGAATTAATTCTTTGACAAACTGGACCTCCTGCTTCCTTCTTTCAAACTCAATGTTTCGTTGCCTGTATTTTGACTGAAAAAGCCTTGCAGGCTTGTCAAAACACAACACAACTCATAAAAATACTCAGCAGTACTACACACCAAAATGTCTGATAAAATAAATTTACTGTATTCACAGCTTAGGGTCCAAGGGTCTGTATCGCTCTGCTACAAAAATTACCACCAGACAAGAAAGAACAGTTTTCAACTGATTTTAATGTGTGTTATGGAAAGATAGACAACTATGTGATTTTGAACACCCAGATAAAGTTACAGTATAATCAATACAACCTTAGACTTGAGTTGCTGTCTTTACTTTTTAAAAGCTATGCATTTTTTGCAGCTCTTTCTGAAATCAAACTTGTTATAGAACATAAGGATGATAAGGAATGTTTCCTTCCCTGATGGCTCAAGACCAAATCATGACAGTGTCTCCCTGGTGTATGACCCCCATGCCATCTGTGTCTGGAGCAGCATTGATCCCAAACAGAGGGGATCTGTCATATCGTGGATCTCTATCTTCAGGAAGCCTTATTCTGGAATAAGTTGAAAAAACAAATTAAATATGCCATAAGGTTTAGTTGATTTTGATATTTCATGTAGTGATCACCACGTGTCAAAAGAAAGGGTGAAAACTGTTGGGAATTGTCACCCACATATATGTTCTACCAATCACCTTTCTTTCTTAAGAAAATTTAGAAGAGGAAAAGAAAACATTGAATTAAGTGAGATGCTTTTTTTAAGAGCATAGCTAGATTTTGAATTTCAGTTGTACCTTCGCAAAGTTTTCAAAGGTTCTTCTCCTTTTTTCTCTCCTGTTTTTGGATTAACAATTGGCAGACTGCACCTTTTAAAGAAAGATAGTTGTGATCAATCAATATTGTAATGTCAATAATTTCTAGTTTTGTAGCAAATACAAGTACAGTGTTTAGGAAATTATCACCTATTGAGCATTAGCTTTGAATATAAAAAATATGGCTCGTACAACATATTGAAAAGCTTACCTTGCACAGTTGTTTAGGTATCGAAACACCACATCCCCTATTTTGATTTTTCTTCCACCCTCCCATTTGTCCTGAAGAGGAATTAAAATTTTATTTTAGGTTTGACTAAAGATGGCAAAAATTTAATAACAGCTTACTAACAAGACATTTCATTTAAATGTCTGCAAACAGTTAAGAGCCATGTCAATTGAAATTTTTCTATGAGGTGTCACATTGTAGGTCAAAATAATCATAATGAATGAAAACATACCCTGAGTTGATCAAGCTGCATTTTTAAGAATCAGGACATTGAAATTCAAAAATTGATGTAAATGTTCATGATGATTTTATGACCACAGCTATAAAGAAGGTGAAAATTGGTTTGTTGAAAAACTGACCTCCTCAAATGCATTTAAGCCATTGACCACAATGTTAGGCCTGAATCGTTCCATTTCCAAAGGTAATGAAAGTTCTTGATTCAGTGAAGCCAAGCAAGCTTCAGCAAGAATCATGTATGGAGCAAAATCCCCAAATGTTGCCTGTTAATTTAAGACAAAAAGTAAACTGATCTGGCAAAGATTTAATGTCAAAATATACATAACACATGCCATACTTAATTCTTTCCTCCCTGAACACTTAAATTATCATCAAAACTTCAAGATCTGTTTTTTTCTTGAAAAAGCACCCATGCTCTAATAAGGGCCCTCCCTCGAGTAAGCATCCTCCCTCAGCCATAATGTCAAACAAGTGCTGCTGCAGCCCCTCCCTTACACCTCCCTCGATTTCTTAATAGTAGGGATACAAGGAAAACCTGTCTCTGTCACCACTTCATTTATAAACTTTTAGGCTTAATCTACAGCGGAATCAGCACAGAGGAATAACCACAGGCCACCCAGAGAAGAGAAGCTTCTCCTATGTACATAGTAAACCTTGAAATGGATAACATGCTAAAACGGGTTCTTTCCAACATGGTAAGCAGTCAGATAACAAGCAATGCACTGTGGAGGTCAGATGAGGTAATTTTATTAAGAATTTGGCTGTGTTTTTTTGTTCCTAAAAGCAGTCATAAATATTCCATACAAACTCTTATAATTTTGCAATGACTCCCATTTTGTAAGATGATCATCTGACCGCTGGAGCCTGGGCTTCCTGTGGTATAACAGGTGCCCGATTGATTAAGTACCCTCCTTCCAATGAGCACTTTTTACATAAGCACCTGGCAATGATTTGAAGAAATTTGGAAGTATTTTATAATCTCTTTAATAAGTCTTAAAAACTTTCCAAATCACCTAAAAAGTAACTGAACAATTGTAAGTTTGATTAATTAGATTCCAAAGAGATGACGTTAACTACTATCAGTAAAATAAAAAAGAAACTGTGTTTCATTACCTGGTCTCCAGCCTCTCCAATGTCACTCCACTCATCATGTGTCCTTATCACTCGAGTCCTGGACAACTTGTACATCTTATAACCAGGTTTATTCATGTATTTAGAAAACCACTCTGAGGCTTCATCTCCTACATACTGGCCCTCTCCTTCCATTCCAAATATTCTGTGTGGTTTGTGAAAATAATTATTTACTATAATACATTATTTTAAGGTGTTGGAAGAATGATGGGTAGATTAGACAAGTACATAACCAATTTTAAATTAAGAATTATTACAAATATTTTAATTGCACTCACTTAATTCGTTTGAATTCCCTTTGATCCACTGGTAGCTGTATTTCCAGTTTCAACATTTCCATTCCAGGAGCATTCAGGCAAAGATATCTGCCATCCTCAAAATGAGGAACAACAAGCGCTAATTTTGGATCTTTTCGCTGTGTAATAAAGTTCCCTTTCGCATCCAGAACGATCCAATGCCTTTGAAAATTTAAAACGTAGATAATTAAATAATAGAACTCTGATTCAGAGCTCTCGGCTCTTCTCTACCCTTCTCTTCCCCCCCCCCCCCCGCTTCTACCCCCCTCCCTTCCTTCCCATGCTCCCCAAATTACAAACTGGGCGTCTCTAGTTCAAACATTCATCATATGGGTGACTCAAGAATGCCGAGGTGTCACGCAAATGCAATCTTTGCTTGTCACGTTCCGATGTTGACCATACCGGTCGATATTAGACACCGATACATAGCTTTCTAAAATACCGCTTTCTTTTCTTTGTTGTTGTTTTGTTTTTGTCTTTGTTTGTTTGCTTGTTTGTTTTCTCGGAGAAAAAGGATCAACTGATGGAGAAAGTTGCGTAATAACCGACCCTGTTGTGACATCATTTCAAAACAAACCTGGCGTTGAATTGGCACAATGCCAGTATTATAATCATTTTATTTTATTGATTTAAGTAACTAGGAAATTGAATGCGAACCGTGTTAAATAAATTAACAACTTAAACGTTGTACTATAAGCATGCAGCAGCGGCAGCATTTGAGATCGAAGAGACCAAGTTGTTTTCATGAAACGAAATAATACCTTATACGTCCCAAATTTCAGTGTAATTTGATCTCTGATTTCATCGGTTTATTTAATCGTTGCACACGAATTTCGAAGATATTCATTTTCCAATGCTTTCATGTACCACGTTTTCGATGCTTCCATTGCCATCTCCTATATTTGCTTCTATCTACCGTGTATCGATTACTGTATGCATAATCTCCTACTGTTATTTTATTGCAGGTTGTTAGTCAAGCGATTCGAACAATCGATCTCCAGTGTACTTATCGTCCGCCACGAACGTTTAGAAAAAACTAGTCGAGCCCTAGCAAACTGAGGAAGTTCTAATCTACCTATACGATGATTAATTTTTTCTTTTTTGAATAAGAGCAATCCCAGGCCAGAAGTTTTGTTTTGCGTGCAATGTGCACGGTTGACCGAATAATTAGAAACAAGAACTACCTGAATTTGACAGCGCGTCGAATCAAATCAGTCGCACCTTGTAGATGTTTCCAGAAAACGAATTTAAAGAGGTACAAGGCTTTGAGATAAACTTTCTGAGGTAAAGAAGAAATCTAGAACTTAAACTTCACCTGTCATACTCCATTCCTTCTTTGAAACATTTGACGCTGTCCATACGGATACCTTTGCAAGATTTCACCGGGTAGACGAACAGACCAGTAACACTCCCCACTTCCTTAAAGGAGCGACTTTTCACATGCTGTTTCCACCAAAGTGCAGCGATGCCTGCTATAGTTACAACAGGCAAACCAATCAATAGATATTTGGATTGTGGAACCATCTTGTATTGACCTCGAATTCAGACGCAAGCTCAGGGTAAAAGCACCGGCTGGTGGGGTGGTGAATCGGAGGGCATGGGCGAGATTGGATTTAATTTGTCTCGAGGTGGGTAGGAGGGGTGGGGAGAGGGTAAGTGGTAAATGGGCTGGCCTTGGTTTTGAGATTTCCCCTCAGAATTTTTTTGATTTAGAAGTGTTGACCAGTTACCGAGGTTTCCGTTACCCGTTTGAAACGTAACTGGGTAAAGAGCGGATGCTTTCGTTTTGTTTTATGATGGACAAAGTGCAATGTATGGTCTTACAATCCTACAGCAATGAATGAGCTCCTGTTTACAGATAAATCATTCAGGAAAACATTTAAAAAAGTGAATAGTTGACGTTCATTTTGAAAATCTTTTAATTTCTTCAAAGGCGAACCCTAGAAGACCAAATATATGTAGATGTTTGCTTTTGGATCACGTCACCCCACCTACCTTTCCACCCCTTCCCGACTGGAGGAGACACGGAAGCATGAACCCCATTACTTGCTTTCCATTTCCGGGAAACAAAAATTCCAAATTTTCTTGGTTCTGGGCATGAGTTGGCATATGTGCACTATCAAGACAGCATGTTTATTGACTTGAAGCAATTCAGTACGAAGAAGGAAAAAGTAAAATCACAACTATTTATCAATTCAATTTTCCTATTTACTCTTGTACGGGGTAGGTGATTGATTTTGTGAAGACATGTGCTGGAAGATCTAGAGAAACACTGTTCTTGACAGCTTAGAATAAATCCTAAAGTATCTTATCTGTTTGTCTTTTATTTGGCCGAGAGGCAAAAGGAGAGAAGAGGCTGTTAACATTGATGTATGTCAGGTCTCGAGAATGCATGAAGCTCTGTCCAGACTGCGTTTTGTTATGTTAACCCAGAACAAGAGAAAATAGTAAATTGATAATTATTAGTCATTTTCCTTGTCCAGAACGATAGCGTCACGCAACTGTACCATATCGCCCGGACGTGACATAAACGTTACGCCATATTCACGCAAATCGACAACGTTACAATATGGGCTCATTTCATTCACGATTGTGGAAAATTACTCTTCCCGTTTCGTTGCCTTTACTTGCATTTGCGTATCTTCGTTGGAGGCAAATGCAAGTGAAAAAGATCGAACTATTTAGGCAAGTAGGTTATGTGTCCGGGCTATTTATCTATCCCGTCAAATCATGCGCAGGAATTGAGCTGGAAAATGCTATGTGTTTTACAGAAGGCATACAATTTGACAGGTATATTGAATTCATTAGATCATCCCCATTGCACCGTGTTTATTTATGTTTGTTTTTGTGATATTGACTCTTACAAGTTGTTTTTCAATAACCACTTATTCCTTCATAAAGCGACTGATGACAATCGAAAACAATATCTCTCTAGTTAACACAGCTCACGCGCAAACAAGTTATCCAAAAGATCCTAGATTTAAAAAAAATTATGATGAAAAGAAAACCAATGAAAGCAAATGGAAATCCACGAGATCCGAAAACCACACAACCCTGCGGCATTGGCTTTTAATGATCTCCAATCTCAATCGATTAATTGTTGAGACTATCGTTTGTTGTCATTGATTGTTATTGGTTACCATTGAAAACGCAAAGCAATCTGTAGTTAAATGGCAACTTTTGGCTCTCTCTCATAGGAATTGGGTGGTAGTTGACCGAAATGACAAGTACCTTACTTCGGTGGACAAACCAGTGTTGGCCCAAGTGGTTCCACACTTTGAAGATGGCAAACTTTGTCTCAATGCCCCTAGTATGGACACTCTGAGAATTCCTATTCAGCTGGACACCAAGGAGTTTAAAGACCTCAAGTATTAAACTTTACCTTTATTGTACAACATTCTTGCAGAGGTTCACATTTCTTGGATTTGTTAATGCACTGAAAATCGGCAATCTCTCTAAGATTCCTGAAGACCCCTGCATAATTAGTTCAGGATCAATATCAACCTTGTACATGCAATTGGCTCATTCATGGATGATGATGATGATATTGATGACAAATATTATAATTATCATCAGTATTATTATATTATCATCATTAAAATATGATCCTGAATGTATTATTCATGGTTAACTTTAGGGTACTGAGAATCTCATCCAAGAGTTGCTATGTTGGAGATGAAGCTTCTTTATGGTTTTCAACTTTGCTGAACAAAGCAGGCTGCAAAATGTATCAAATTCATGAACCCCGAGATTCCACAAAAGATACAAAATGGGGCAATCTAGCATCACCTGGAGACAAGGTAGGTTCAGAAATTGTCCATTTTTGTTCTGGTTTGTCAAATTGTGAAATTCAGGTACCAACTTGATTTTTAGATACTTCAGTTGAAAGGGTATGTGGGGGCTGTCCTGGTGTACCGGTACACGAGGGAATTCCTTTTGTTTTCATAACCATACATGGAGTTATGACGCAGTTCGTTAATGTTTCCTTCCATTGTGTACCGGTACACGAGGACACAACCGGGTATGTGGCAAACAAGCTACCTGAAAGATCTCGGGTAGATTGTTATATTATTGGTTCAAATGGTCTATTCCTTGTGAAACACAGGAGATGGTCTCAACAAAGTGATAGCTTTCATGGCTTATGGTTAAAATTTTGACCATTAACTTTCTCCCTTTTAAAAGAAAACAAAATTGTGGTATAATTTTTTTTCAACTGTTGGTTAAAATTTTTCAATTTTTACACCTAGCAGCTGAATTTTTTTGAGATAATAGTAACAGTGTATTTAAGGAGAGGGGGGTGGAAAGATGTTTTGAGGTAAGGGGTAAGAGGGGGTCAGAGGCGGGGAGGGGTTATTACATGAAGCTTTTTTAATTTGAACTTTATAAAATTTAATTGAACAGGTTCTTTGGGTAAAACCCTTGCAAACTTTTAATAACCTGATAACTTTTACTTCTTATTTTCCCCTAAGTTTATAGCTTTTCAATCAATAGAAGCATTTTAGTCACTGAGAACCTCACCCTTCAATCTTGCGAAATCTTATTATCTCCAATAATACTAGAGCTCAGTAAACTTTTCTATTGACTTTTCTATCAACTTTTCTATCAGCTTATTTGCGTTTTAGTCTATGCCATGAGTTTTCAGCACTGACAATAATTTTTTCACCTAAAATCATTTACTGGTAATTATGATTAGATTATATCAAATTGACCAATTTGTGTCTTATTTTGGCTATACAAGAGGTGTTCAGCACAGCGTTTTTTTCACCCAAGACCATTTATCTTTTAATTGTAATTAAATTATACCAAATTAATGTTGTAGAATTTAGAGTTCAATATCAATATCTGAGCAAGTTCTGCACACCTACCCCTCTCCTAGCCTAACAATAAAGCCATTTTGTTTTCAGTTGTCTGTTGTTGGATCAGGGGAGGGGTAGGTGTGTAGTCTCTGATACTGATATATTGATCGCAATTCAGTTTCACTCTCTCTTTAAATGTTCTTATTGGGTAGGTGGGTTATGCAAGTTTTGCAGCATATCATATGACTACAGAGTCATCACTAGTGGAACTGAATGGGATTTTGAAATCCCCCATTGGGATGGATAGATTCCGTGCTAATGTTATCATTGGGGGCACTGAGCCTTTTGCCGAGGTTTGTTACTTTAATGAATTTAAATTTCTTGTCTCAGATCTTTTCCTTTGTAACTATATTACAACAAAGTCAACTCTTTACAGTGAACATCAGTATGCACATTCTCCTTACTGTTCTCTATACATTACATGAGATTTGAACAAGGAGAATTTGTTTAACAATCAAGAGCTTCTGTAGGTGGTCATCATTTCCTTTATTCTCATAACCTTAATGTCTGATACAGTGGTGATAAATTGTAAGGAGAAATTAGATGCTTGTCACTCTTAGGAGTTAAAGGGTTAACCCTTTACACCCTAACATCAGTAAGCATATTCTCTATAATGTTTACCATACGTTTTCTAAGGTGCTGTCTGGGTGAATTTGTGGAACGATCTAAAGCTTCTTTAGTTTGTGGTCAATTCCTTTATTCTTGTGACCTTATTGTTTGATTCAAGGGGGTGATACACCATGGAAAAATTGGTTACCAATTGCTCTTTGGGCTAAAAGGGTTAACCTGTTGACTGTCTTCTCGGGACATTATACCATATTTTATCCTAGAAGATCTGTATAAGATAAAAAATTGCATTTCAACAGTTTTGTAGAACTGCAGTGTAATGTTCAGTGCAAAACTTGTATGTTTTGGGATTGTACAGCACTCGGGGTAAGTGCATCCATGTTAGCTAACTGTATTTTTACTCATTTTAAGGATCACTGGCACCAAAAATATCTCAAGATAGCAGATATTAGGTTTAGAACTCTCAAGGACTGTGGAAGGTAAATATTTGTTCAAGTTTTCAAGAAGTAGATGAGGTTGCATGAGCTTTGTTGCCTTGGGTAAGATGCCTATGACTTGGGCTTGAACTCAGAATCACTAAGCAGATATGGAGTTTGATGTTTAAAATGGAACAGTATGCCAGCATTTTCCTGGAGGCCATCACTAGTCTCACTTAATATAAACCAAATTTTGTCAAATAAACACCTGGGTGCAAAATTTCAGCTCATAAGGAGGGGTGCTTATTCTGAAGAAGGGCACTTAATGGAGGGGGGGGGGGGCTTGTTGAGAAAGTATTAGCCTGTACTGATCCTGCTGTATTTGAAGCTTAAAATGTGAACTTAAATTGGCAAGAGAAACAGGTCTCCTCTGTATCCCCACTGTTTAAGAAAGGTACTTGTACTTGGTACTCAATGGCTAAGGGGGGTTGGCACTTAAAAAGAGCAATGGAGGACAACCATATTCTGTACGTTCAATGAGTTATTCAACATTGTTTTCCAAAGATGTACCCAGATCATCATAGATCCTGAAACTGGGATAAAGAATGGACTTGAACCACTCTCAACTTTGAGAAGGTGAACCAAAAAATTACTTTCCTTTTAATCAATATCATTATTGTGAAACTTGTTACTTCATTGCACTTGACTAAGGGCATAGCACAGTTCCTTGAAGTGTTTAACATTCCTTGTGGAATTCAAGAGTTTTCAACTTTATGTTGATGTGTCAGCTGTGATCAATAGGGTTAAAATGTAATTATTTTTTCCTCTACCAATGTTTGCAAACAAGGACCATATTCCTTTGTCATTGTGGAATCAGAGAAAAATTGTGACCAACAACTCTTAAGTAATCCAGTGAAAGAAATTTAATCCAAATGAGAAAGTAATTTGATAATAAGTCAATCTGAATTAATGTCACCATATGAGCAATTAGGGACCTACCCCTCCCCTAACCCAACATCAACCCTGACATGTTATCAGTTGACTGGTGTTGGGTTAGGGGAGGGGTGAAAAATCCAGTTTTAATTCATTTTTTTATTGCTCTGGGTATAAAGATCATACTGAGGAGAAATGATTGAGGAAGCATCTTATTTCTTTCTAGGACAAGATTGCCTCAAGACAGAGACCCAAGACATGGTAACGCTCCTTTCTTTGGGATTCAGATGGCTCCAGATTGTGAAGGAAATATCAAGCTTGGAGACCCTGTGTTTATCTCCTGTTGATCAATCTTTAGAGGGGCAAGAGATTAGAGGGGAGAGGGGGTTTTGTTTATCAAATGTGAAATATGACTGGGGGGGGGGGGGAGCAGTGAGAGCAGTGAGTGTCAGATGTGAGATATGCCACAAGAAGCTGTAAATGGGGAAGCCCAATCAGGGCAGTACTTCAACCAATTTTGTTTTGAATTCTTTTCTAATCTACAGAAAAACAGTCTTACTTTTCATGCACATTCAATATGCTATCGCACAAGCTGGGAAAACTGGGTCATGTTGACTCTGCCACTCCAATAACCTTCCCAAAAATTATCAAAACAGAATTCAGAGTTATTCTCTCCTGTCAAGTCCATCTCTTTCCTTTTTGTTCTTACATTTTGTTCTAAAATGTTTTATTTATTCAATGACTATTATGCAAGATTAATGTCAAATCATATGACAATGGATCATTTTGATCAAATTGTCTTTAGCAAGAGACAATTAAGTTCTGCTGTTTCATGAAGATTCTGTGAAAATCAAGTGGAACAAGTAAAATCCTATATTTTTATTTTTTAAGTCAACGAAAATTTGTATTTAACAGGGTACTCCCTAGTATTTAATCAATAGTACTTTACTGATCTGGAGCATATCTGAGTACAATGAAACTTTGTTAAAAGGTACAAGACTGTATCAATAAATGTATCATATCTGATCACTATTATTAACACTGTTTTTCTTTTTGAACCCTTACTCCTAGAAGTGATAAACATGTAACTTCTCCCTAAAAAAATCCAAACATTACCCAGCAAACAGGTAATGAGAATACTCAAACTTGTCAGTTAGAAGTTATCTTGATCTAACAGCAATTCTCATAACTTATTTACAAATAGACATGTTGTAGCTGAAGGGGGGAGATAACAATCAGATCTTAGGAGTTAAAGGGTTACAGGGTTATTGGTTAGTACACATAAGCACCACCCAACAAAATCTGCTTACCTAACAGAGGAATAAACTTGCTCTAGACACCTGGAGAGTATTTTTCTTGTGTGCAGTTGGTTGTTTGGGGTTAATTAACAGCCGCAAGAAATTTGGAATGGCAGTTTTCTGAGGATTGATCCCTCTTTGAAGCAATTAGCCACATATAAATGGTTTATTCTCAAAATTTACTATCATGGTTAATCATTGATGACAGGTTATTGCTGTTCTTAATGCCCACTGGTGTAGGCCATCACTGCCTTACATCAAATCAATGAGTAAATAAGCCATCTATTTCACCTCCTTCTAATTGCAAAACCACACACAGATCAAAACCAAAATGTGCAACCATCATGAATATTTAAGTTCAAATGGTACTGGCTCCATAGTAGTAGTTGTAGAGATCTTCAAACATATAACACACTTTGAAACAGTACTTTTTACTCAAGTTAGTCAAGTATAAAAAGGGGTTAACAAGAAACAACCCCTGAAAAACTGTTCACTTCCAGACAACGAGTGGGATTTTCAAGATGGCACACAATATCAGGATCTTGCACAGAAGTAAACTTGGAAGTGGTATCAATTGTTAAAATCCTTTAAACAGTTACTCTATAAGCTTCTTGGCGATAAAGAATCGTCGCAAGTAGAAAAGTTGCCATGTTGCTAGACCAAAGAGACACAAAATGGAGAAAATACTGAAGTATAACACTCTGGAATAAGTAGATTCTGCAAAGTTAAAACAAAAACACCTCATTAGAACTGAGTAAGAAGTAACTTCTCCCTATAACATAGAAGAAAGTTCTCGTGACTGATTAAGGAAATTTCTAGCAGTTAGAGGGATGAATGAACAATCAGATGTCTGCAGTAAGAAGGTTTAGTGCATTGTGATTTACCTTTTGACATGAGTCTGTTTTTGTGTATGAACAGGAGCTTATTATATCACAAAAAAACTGAGACAGAAATTATCCAATACAAACTTCACAGACACTCCATAACAAAGAAAAACTAAATGTACAAGTACATCTGTTAGTAGTAGTATTTGTAGAGATATTTGCCTAAATTTAAATCGATCAACATTATTCTCCACTGAAGCTTAATCAATGAAGACAAAGAAAAAGAAACCATAAACAGAAAATACTGTATATCTGACTATAAAATAAAAGAAACACCTTTTAAGGTGTCCATACTTTAGAAAGCAAGTTCAAGTTCCTTACCATTGGTATCTCTCATCTCTTGTTCCCTTTGCCTCATGTAAGCAAAATCATTTACAATAGCATCACCTAAATCTTCCAGCCTCTTGAGTTCCACTTCCATGGGCTTGAGCTTTTCAGCCTTTGCCAACTATTTTTTGGGAAAAACAAGAAGTCAGCTAATGATTTACAATATCTACTTTATCTCAAAGAAGCATTTCCCACTGATGAGATAAAGTCAGCTTTGGTAGTTTTAGTACTGAATGCAGCATGATTCTAATTTCTTGTTGGTTTAAAACTTTGAACACAATTCATTTGTACTTACTTTTGTCTTGCATTCTTAACCAATAATAAATAAATCATGAGGGTGTTAGGAGAACATGGGAAAAGATTGTAATCCTATCAGTTAGTAACAAGCAATTTACAAACTTTTCAAGTCAAAGAAGGATATAATGCCAGTTAACCAAGAGAAAGTGCCATCTAATGCTTTTAAAACATAAACTTCAATTTTCTATGCATTAACAAATGCAATAATAGTTCTTTTTAACCAATCAGTGCAGCAGTACCTCAGTTATTTCATGAAGTACCATACCGTAACTTGTATTATGAAACATCAACTTGTTTTCAAAAACCTGTTTTACGTGTACATCAAACTACTGCAAAGATTTCTTTCACAACTTTGGATCCAGTAGTCAGAATCAATCTTGAAATCAGATTTAGTAAAAGCAAAACACCCTTCCAGAGCATTTATTTGAAAGAAGGACCATTTTGTTCAAAGGAGGAGATTCATAACATTATCAAATAGAAACAAAAGGAAAGTCTACAAACATTTAACAGTAATAATAGCTTACATCTTCATAATTCTTTGCTTCTACTCCATGCTTCACACTCAAGAAAACCTCACGATCAATTCCTCCTCCGGCTGTCCCTATAATTTAGTAGAAAAGAGACAAAAAAGGTGTATTACCATTTTTTTGAGTGAATCGCCATCACTTTTTATCTACATATACTTTTAACAGAGACTTAATGTAATATTTCTAAATACATGTACCTGAGCAGACCACTAAGTAATCAAATTGCTCTGGGTTTGAGATCAAAGTTAAGGTTATTATTGATCAAGTTATAAATAATGTGTACATGTAAACCTCAATAGTGCTTTGGAGAGACACAAGTGCAACTGTTGAAATACATTAATGGCATCATCAAGTTCGAGGAATATGAAAATCTTGCTCTCAAAATTTTCTCTTTACATGTATATGAATATTACTTTCTGTAGAAAAAATCTGTTTGTTCATTGTATCGCAGTTATAAGAATGAATGAACGTTTAATCATTTGTCTCATGATGAGCAGTCAACATCAATATTTAAGACTCAAGGCACTTGAAGAGAGTAACTCTTAATCAGAAGGGCAAGGAATTATCCTTCCCTTATGACATTTTCTCTCCCTTAGCATTTGTCTTATCTCGTGCAAAATTCAATGCCGTATCATTCATAGTGTACCTTCACTTTCTAGGCAAACTTTATACATATCATAGTCGTCCGTTGTAAAAGCAAATTTCCCCTTGCTTGCATCTTCTCTCTTGTATAGGACATGTCCAGTTGAATCACTCACCTACAAAAATTAAAGGGGAGCGTACATTCATGAAAACCCTTTAGCATCGATCTACCATGCACATAATGCACGAAATTAACCTGCGGAAATAATTTAAAAATAAAAGCACCACAGGCTCATAGATAGAGGCCATATGCAATGCAGAAATTTCTACGGTCTTCAAACCCACCGTCAAGTGCGTTTTCATGTGTGGAGCGTCCGATAACTTATATTCACCGGTCACTAAGACATCTTTGTGTACTTCCTCTCTCAGACACTTCTCTTGTCCGGGCGGCAAAGTGAACGAAATAGAGCTTACTAAGGCAAAATATTCCAACGAAACAAAAGGTAGAACTAAGAAGATTGATAACGGACTCATTTCAGAAACGTAGAGTATTTCAAGACTAAATAAAAGTCTTGATTTCGGGCATCAATACGACTTTCAAAATGGAGGGCGACGTGGCATAAAGAGGGAGAAAGAAGATACGGGAATTCTTTTGTTTGATGCAGACCGCTGATCAAGCACGGGCAATTAGATGAGCAGGCCTGGTTTCTAAGGAAAATGCGACGTTTTGTGCCTACTTACACAACAAAGTTTCTTTAAAGGTGAGCTTCTCAGGAGGGTGAAATTTTGCGATCGAGAGTCAAAATTGTCCTAATTTTTTTCAAGATGTCAGGAGGAGGAAAGGATAGGCTGAACATTTTCCCCTCAAGAATGTAAGAAGAACAATCGAAATTACATTTCACAGTCTTTTTTGTTAAAGAATTAGTAGAGAGAAGATGTTTGTTTCGTTATTTCTTTAGGGCCCTAACCTTGATGAAAGCTCGACTGAAAGGAGCTCAGAAAGGACACAGTCTTCTAAAAAAGAAATCCGACGCTTTGACGATGCGTTTCAGAAAAATTCTTAAAATGATCATAGAGGTAACTATTTAAAGCGATAATTGAGATGTTTGAGAATGCTGTTTGGAACAATATTTTTATGACGCTTATGACGCTTCCCTGTTTTACCATAGACCAAAACTTTGATGGGTGATGTAATGCGAGAGGCTACTTTCTCTTTGGCCGAGGCAAATTTTGCTGCTGGGGATTTCAGGTAACAATTTCTAATGTGCCTTAATTCTTAGCAGGGTTAGAACTTCGTTACGTAATGAATTCAGGCTTTTTTGATAGTCGACTGTACCTTGATCATGTGATTCAGTTGCTATTTCGCCTTAACCCTTTAACCCTTTAACTCCCATGTTTGACCAAGACAGAATTTCTTCTTACAACATCAATACGGTATCAAGCAGACAAGTGATGAGAATAAAGAAAAATATTGATAAGGGGATTATTAGTTGATCTAATACCAAATTCTTGCAACTAACATCATAAGAACTCTATGGCAGACAGTAAGGAGAATTACTAATTAGATCTTGGGAGTTAAAGAGTTAACAACCACGAGTGACCAAGAATTTCTCCCTATTATATATATACAATATCATGCAGAAAAGTGATGAGAGTGTGAAAGTATTAATTATGGGATTACTACTTGATCCAATACCAAATTGTCTAAACTAATGTAATGAGAATCCTTCAGCAGACAGTATGGGGAATTATGAAAGAGATCTTGGGAGTTATAGGGCTAATTGATTGGAATTAATTTTAATGCTCAGAGATGACTTCTTAGTTAGCTTCTCCCTTTATAACCAATACATTGTGCAGGAAACAATTGACAAGAATTAAATGACTTATCCACTACCTAGGTAGTATTATTTGTTGTGATATCATTAATCAGTGGATAAGATTTCCTTTAAACCTTGTACTTTATTATACACACTGTACTTGAATGAAATAAAATATTTAAAAATTGGGAAAACAGTAGATTACCTCTGGGACTACAGCTTTGATTTGGAGTAGTTTGGGGTTATATGGAAGTCCTTCAGTTAACTTACCAAACTAATTTGTTTATAATTTAATCGTAAGAGCAAGGATTTATCATTTCCTTATGACATCTCCTTTCCATGTGCCTAGAATCTTGTGCAAAATTCAATGCTATGTCTTGTAAGCATAGCTACTTTCACTTTGCAGACTTAATAATTTTGTCATTGATTGAAGTGAATTTGAGCTTATTTCTCTTTTTCTTTTATCCTAAAATCCCATGTAATGCTTGTATTGGAACTCAGTCTGCATATAGACTCATTTTGTGTCTTTTTTTTTTTTTTTTTTTAAAGAATGAAAATTTTCTTGTACCCTTTTATAGTCTGTGATCCATGTTTTTAAATGCCATCTTACCATTTCAGCTATGTAGTTTTGGAGAATGTTGACAAGGCCCAAACTAAGATTCGCCTCAGAAAAGACAATGTTGCAGGTAAAGTTTTCAATCACAATTATGTTTTTCAACAGCATTACTTAAAAGCTCACTCGAGTTTTCTCATGAAACCTTACCTGAACCTCTCAGCTAATCTGCTGTGGTTCATGTTTTTCTCTTGTTTTACTCCTTTAAACCCTTAGTGTGACCAACATCTAATTTCTCCTTACAGCAATATTGCTGAATAATTCAAACAAAGGAAATGATCACATCAGGAAGTAAATGGAGAATATCCTTACTGATGTGAGGGTATAAGGGATACATTTAACATACATTTTCTTCTGAAAATGAAAATGGGTAATTTAAATGCAATTTGTATTTTTCCTTTGCTCTTGTTAAATTGCCACCACAATTCCTAAATAGGGAAAAGAAAAATTTAACAAATTTTCAGTGGTTTAGTGTGGTCTTTATTCATTTGTCAACAATGATATTTGTCATCACAATGGTCAAAATGTTGTGGACTCATGAGGCACAGCCAAGTGAGTCCACAACAAATGTTTATTTGTTTTTTTACCACAATATTGAAGTCAAATAAAACACTTTCATTATTGCATGACCAAGATTGTCACTGTTGTCTGTAGTCTTGTCAACAATGGCAAATTGGCCAATTGGATTGCAACATTACTGCCAATTGTTGTGAAATAAATTGCATAATTCATATTAAATTCACATAATTATTTTAAATTAATGTCCTAACTTTGAGATATACACTGGTCATGTCCCAACTATTGTTAACTTTTATTATTAGTGTTAGTAACTTTGTTTTTTATCTTTAAATTTAGGTGTCCAGTTACCAATCTTTGAAACTTATGCAGATGGCGCCAATAGTAAGTTAATCTCTACTGAAATCTACATTGTAGAACTCTCCAGTCATGTCTGTAGGCCCTTTTTATTGCTGATTTCTCTCTTAAAATGTGGAATATGATGTACCTAATGCATTTTTGTGGCTCACTAATAAGTATTTTGGTCAGATGCCTTTTTTAATATACCCGTAATAAGTGAAATTCAATATAAATTTTAATCAGTGACAGAACTACTGTAACAGCATGCTGCCTTTTATGACTTGCATAGTTCTCAACCCACAGTGGTGTGTAGTATTGTCATCTTGAAAAATATTCCTGCATCTCTCCTCACAGGTTATGAGTTGACTGGCTTATCACGTGGTGGTCAACAAGTTTCAAAATGCCAGGAAGTCTATGCAAAAGCTGTTAAACTACTTGTTGAGCTGGCTTCTTTACAGGTGAATACCTCTCTTTAAGAATGTTCTCAAATCAATGTTATTTTGTCTCTTTTTGGTTATTCCTTTGTAATGTAGTATTAATATTAATAGATAATCAAAGGTGATTTTCCTTATGGAAGTCACTATTTTTCCTGACTTTTCCTTATCAGTTCTCCAGAATTATCTCTCAGAACTGGACACTCTTATAGTTGAATTTAGATTGATATAGACTTTTTTGGGAAAATGTACAAGTCATGTAACAGCTAATGCATTTGTGAAAGTGCTGTTACATTTGAGCAAGTTACCACTCCATTGAAGAAAGAGTTCCAGCTTTGTGTATGGATTAGTGTTAAAAAAGAAAGTACAAGACGCCCTGAACCCAATACAAAGCAAAATAATGAGTAAATTATGTCAGATGTCCAAAGTAACCCAATGTATTTCTTTTTTTCAGACTGCTTTCATTACTCTAGATGAAGCAATCAAAATCACAAACAGAAGAGTGAATGCTATTGAGTATGGTAAGAATTTAATTTTCTCTCCATTAAGATCCTCGGCATTTCCTTTTTTCAAACCTCTTTGAATGATGTTTTTTTTTGTCTGGTAAAAGTCTTAACTTAATATCTAATCTTTTTCAGTTATCATTCCCAAAATTGAAGCAACAATAACCTACATCATAGGGGAATTGGATGAAAGAGAGAGAGAAGAATTTTACAGGTATATACTTGCAAATGGTTTCTCTAACCAAAGCAACAAAGATAATGAAAGCCACTTTGCGTCTATGAGAAATTCGTTAGTTGGCGACTGTATGGGAAATTTTGAGGAGCATTTTGCCAAGACTGAGACAGTTTTATATGGATTGGGTCTTTACTTTGGTTCTGTCAATGAAGAGCATGTGATAGAAGGTTCTATTTCAGCCTATCAATTTTTTAAGTATTTTAAATTGAATGTGTAATTTATTTTACTGTTGTTTATTAGAGGTACAGGTTGGTTCCAAATATTCATAATATGTGTTAAGCTGTCAGTAGCTTTGTTCTCCAGTGAAATATCTCACTTGAACTGTTATGTTCAATAAAATTCACATGCTTGTACTTTGTATAGGCTTAAGAAAATTCAGGAAAAGAAGAAGATTAATAAACAAAAGGCAGAAGCATTAAAGAAAGCTAAAGGAATAACTAATGGTGAGAACATTTACAACAATTCTCAAAACACCTCATGCAAAGTGCCTTTTGGTGCTACAGGCACCATACAAACAGCTCATTTACAAAATTTACACAACAAACTAACATTACTGACAGATCAGAACTGGCCAATCATGACCAACCTACACTACTTGAGTCTTACAGCCAGTAACATGACAGCAAAACTGACCAATTAGATTAAACAAACCAAACCTATAACATTGGACCAACAATATTGCTCTTTATTCAACTCTGTTAGGGTTTTCAAAACATCAGTCAAGACTCTCAACAAATATCCTTCTCGGAACTAATCTCACTGGGGGGACAACACAACAGGATCAAATGATAGTAGTCACTGACAGAAGAATTGTATACTTATCTATAAGCAAAATCCACAACAATTTCTCTGATACCTGGAGGACATACTCCTAGTCCTTCACGAGGATCATTTTACAATCTGTTAACTGAAAAGAAAGAACAAGTGAACCTTACTATGTGCATGAACTATATTTGAACCTCTACAATGTGTCATACAATTTTTTTTTCTTTTAAAAAATTTGTGGCAGATCAAACAGCAAATCTACTTGACGATGCAGAGGATGAAGACCTTCTTTTTAAGTAGTGTCTATGAAATGATTCACAGTGCCTAAGAACCTGAATTTTATTGCAGCTGTGATGAATTACAAGTTAATTATTACAAGATTTTTGTAAGTTGTACCTATATGTACACTGAACAGATGAGTGGAAGGGAAATCATCCTTCATTTTTATGATTGCATGAATCTTTGAAGAGGTAACTACATGTAATATAATTTTACAAGGTTGTGTAACTATGGTGTGAATACAAATTTATAGTTTGAAGGCAAACATGTAGGATTATATGTGCCTCTCTATCTGCAACTACATCAAGTTGAATATGTCTAAAAAAAAGTGGAGTGGTTTAACCCTGTATCTTACTGAGAACAACTGAGTATGAACAATGTACCATTCTCTTTTAAGTTGAAATATATGATATGTAATTAAAAAAAAATGTTTCAATGTCAAAATAATTTAATTTTTTAATAGGCACCATTTTGGATTGCATAGTAGAATCCCACTACTGTAACTGCAATGTGGTTAACTCATCCCCCTCCTGTTAACTCAAACAAGATCTGATTTTAGTTATGTACTATCACCTTACTGGAAACCCCTTTAACTAGAACCATTTTTGTTCCCCTTGGGTGTTCAAATAAGCAGGTTCTACTGTACTTGGTCATTATTTAGGTTGTCACCATACTTTCAAGCTGTAGACAAAGTTCCCTTTTTTCCTGATTGGTTTCCTAAGAAAATCAAAGACAATGTTGCACGATTCAAAATGGCCTTGCACACAAAATTCACCTTAACAAATTTCTAACATCTCTTTCAATTTCTTCTGACCCCAAATGCTTTTTTATTCTTCACTCCCCAGAAAATTTCAATTTGATTTTGAAGACCAAGTCTTTTTCTCTTCTTTCTTTTTGTTTTGATATTTTACAACTTAACAACAGTGGAAGTTTCCTTTCAGCTCCATCCTTTAAAAGTTCTTGTCAGTGTAAGGAAGTGACAGTCTTGTTGAAATTAATAGCCAAGTCAACTGTCTAAAGATTTGAGCAGGAGAATTGCTTTAATATTACTGGAATACACTATTAAGTTCAAAGCTTAAAAACTCCCCCCCCCCCCCCACCCTGGCAAATTACAGGGGCAGGTGGGGATTTGAGTATGAAGTGTCAAGTCTTTCCAGCAGAATATGAGAGTGTTTAAGGTACATAGTTCACTTTAGTGAGTGAATAGCCCAGAAGTAAAGGTGCTAGGCATTTGAACACAGTTTTTGCCCTGTGGAAGGGAATTTGAATAAACCAATTTTAATGCCTTTGGAAGGAGGACATTGAAGCTTCTAACTGATAAAGGGGGTAAGTTTCTAAAGAAACTGTGGTGTTGTCTGTGGGAGAGTATAACAGGGTAATATAGTATTATCAACTGCGTTGATATCATAAACTGGCCACCATAACAAATTACAGAGCAGAAGTTTCAAGCATTAGAGTGCAGGGCAAATGTTCAGCTAACCCTGAAAACATCAGCTCTGTAACTCTTTACAAGGGCCAATTTACTTTATCACCTGAGTTAGTAATACTAATTTTAAAAAAAATACCCTTCAAATTGATAGAGGCATAACTAATAACTTCAATACATCAATATCCAAGTAAGAATTATCTCTACAAGAATGAGTCAGAGAACTAGACTAAGTGTATTTTTCTCACTGTGTTTATTGAATTAAATGTAACACAATATCACTTGTTCTGTTTCAGTCATTACAAACCCATTTCATAGGATTTCAATTATTCCATTTTCCTGTCATGTTAGTAATACAATGTACTTATTACATTGTTTCTTAACCATTCTAAGGGTTAAATGTAAGAAATCCAATGACAAAAAAAAGTGTAATCAGAAATCTGTAAAATACAGCCAATGAATTCAAAATACATCTAGTTTCATCTTCATGTGTTTAAAAGACTGATTGCAAAAAGGACTGTGAGGAAGGTGATCAAGAACTTGTAAAAAAATAGAACAATGACACTTACATAATAATTTTTCTTGTTGTTGTGTAACATATGCGACCCAGTGACATTCTTTGCCAAAATAGCTTCATCTGTAATAAGTAGTTATTGTAAAGTGCTGTATAATTCAGTAGCAGAGTGTTTTCATGGTTCTCTCGAGTTCCATAGCCATTCAGAAGGATTTCAAGAAAAGTTTAGGTTTAGATCCGATCCAATGGGTTTAAATAGTAGTTTAGTGTTTAATTTCTTGGTGTTTCATCCAACCATCACAACCCTTTAAACAAATTTGCACCATGGTTTTCTTGAAGTACCTCATCTCTGTGATATCTTCATCTGATGCAAAAAAAAGCAGGTAGCTGACAGTACCTGCAATAACTGTAGTAACCTATCATGGCTAACATGACTTACAATGTAGCATTGATCCATCTCAGTAATACTCAGTCATCCTGAAAGATGAAATGTATAAGACACAAAATGTTTAATTGTATATTTCATGCTTTTGTCTTTTTCACGACTTTACTGACAAGTACAAGTAAAGGGAGTGGTTTAATAACATAAAAAGTAAATAATAATAACAGCAAAAAAGGATATCATCAACAAACCAATGAGATCTGCCACACTTTTTTAACCTTAAGTTCAGAACTATCCACTGACCAATAACTACTAGGGACAGCTGTTCTTGAATCTTACAAAGAATAAAACTGCCAAAACTAACTGATAAGTATTTCACAAACAAGTTGTGCACCATTTGACTCTGACAACTTTGACTCTGATGATGACTTCCAAGGATGACAAAAGTCCAGTCATTAGCCCCAATCCTTTTTAGGGGAGGAAGAAGGAGGGGGGAATTGGGGTACCTACATGCCACATGACCCACTACTGCTGCCTTTAACCCTCTAACTCCCAAGATCTGATGGCTAATTCTCCCCTCTAGCTGCTACACATTTTGTTGTAAATTGGTTACAAGAATTTGGTGTTCAATCAAGGTAATATCTTGTACCTGATAAAGTTAAGTATTCTCACTACCTGTTTGCTGGATTATGTATGGATATTACAGAGAGAAGTTACATGGTAATCACTTCTGGGAGTTAAAGGGTTAAGTTTGATCATCCCAAGATTCTCAATCATTAAAGCTGCTTGGGTTAAGATCACTCCTTCTGAAAGGGAGACTAGTTCACACCAGGTAACCCTTTCATTTTTAATCCGCTCTTTCAGATTGATCAGCAATCCCGATTAGTACACCTGTCTTCCCTGAAGACACACACCATAATGAAGTAGCTAGGGCTCCAACCTTAACTTCCAATCTGATACTCACCCACTCATCATCCTCAGCACCATCTCCTTCATCTTGTGGAACATCTTGCTGTCCTTTGAAAGACATCACCTTGTCTGTCCAGGAGCTGCCTGCTCCTTCACCTCCAGTGTAATTTGCAGCTGTTGCGCTACCTGCATTGTCGAGTTTGACTATAAACTCTGTCACGAGGAAGGAGAATTGAGAATACTTTCATTTCTGTCATAAGTAACATTGTCATATTGTAAACCAATTTGGTTTGGTTATAAAAGACTTGGTGTCACAATGCTGAAAGAAAAAAAAAAGCAAAAAAAAAGGGGACATTGCTAAGGATAAGCTTTATACCATTTCTAAAGTATTTGTGGATCTAATTTCTGATTGTGAACTTCAAGGTCACTATATACAACTTTTTTTCAGTTGTCTTAAATTCTTAAGTGATCTTCAGTTTGGTTGCACTGAATACATACAAAATGACAGTGATCTAAATTTTAAAGCATTAGACGATCCTTTGCCCAAATTGTGCAAAACAGCAGATACAAAAGTGGGGAGTTCATTGAGAGCTTTATGATGAACTGAGAAACTGGATTAAGTCTTGAGAATAAAATTATTAGGCAACTTCAGGTTTATTAAAAACATGACAGTAGTGTGCCTCTTGCTTCTAGTGTTTCATGACTTTGTACTGTAATTTGCTTTACATATGTTACATTTATCGTGTTAATACTTTGTTTGGGTTTTGACTGACAGCCATGTATGTTGCTGTGGGCCACATGCACCCAGATTAGGTGAGTGTGGAGAAGTTATTTGGCAAGTTTGTGTTGAAAAATAAATCTTTTTTCGTGAAGACAAGTGTAACTTGCAGACCAGCGAGTGATTTATTGTTGTGGGAGCAACAATAGTCAAAAAGACAAGCCCAAACATAATCCATTCTGCAAATAATGTAAAATAGTGAGATTACCGATGAATGGACCTTCTCCTTTAGTCTTTAATCTGATGGGATCCCCTTGAAGTAGTTCCATTTTCTCAATGTCTTCCTCTGCACACCAGAATGCTTGACTGATCACATTTCCAGTCTCTGGAAGTTTGTTTTCTGTCAGTCTGGTCAACTCTGTCACTGTTATCATTCTTTTTGTCTCAGCTGCATCAATTTTATCAGAATCTGTGGATGCAGATGTCTCTGGAAAAAAAATTCTCAAATTTAGAAAAATAAAGTGTTTTAGAATCAAAGTAAGGAGGGAAGACTGTGGACTAATTTCTGATGAAAACAACTGCAGGTTAACCAGCTTTTCAAGAAGTCTGGAGAGCACTCAAGGGAAGTTTTAGGTTATGCCTCAATCAACTCTTACACTTCTCTTGTGTTATCCAAACCTCCCAAGTGCATCCATACCTCAATATACACACAGTGAGCATGAACCAATTCTTATGTGCCATAATGCATACCATAGAATCATTCCTGATCGCAATACAAAAATTATCGATAGTGTCTTTGGATGAAGAGACAAACAACTGTACAAACCTCTAACTGTGTAGCTACAATAAACAAAACAGTTCTACTAAAAGTAAAAAAAAACTTACTGTAAGAAGACATTAGATAACCAGTGCTAACTTTCTTGTCCTTTCCATAGTTAGGGTCAATTTCCTTCCCGGTGAGGGAATCAAACTTCCTCTTCAGGGCTTTTGAGATCTCTATATGTAGTACTACATAGCGCCACTATATCGCAAATAAAAAGTTAGTTCATTGTGAAAATATATCGATTGCATTATTGGTAACCAATGGCTGAAGCAGAAATCAAAATTAAACATTAACAAAACGATACGGTGATTAAATAGAAAATACCTTCTGAGAACCCGAGAAGGGATCTGATACGGTAAATCTTAGTCGGCCATATACTTTACCCTCTACTATAATGCCGCCAGTCCTTTTACAGAGAGATAGAAGGGAAAGTTATTATGAGTAAATCCAAACAACCACTGAAAGAGTGCCATGCTATGCATTATATGTCGCTGAGTTGGTAGAATGTTGCAATCTTTAAATCAAACAAACCTTTGCCAGCGAAATAACTCTTCCGGTTCCCAACGTTTTTCCCATCTAATTGGAGTAACAGGAATCGATTCCAACGGTCTGTTGTTGTAGAGCATATGTGCACGAGTCATTCTAATGTCGGAAATTTCTAATGCAATATAAATTTCAAGGTCAATTTTCCACAGGCGTTCAACTTCCTCACGAGAGCCTGGAAAAATGTTCATTTGACGTCCGTCACGCCAGACCCTCCACGAAGGTCACGCAAAGGGAAAACACCGGTATGGTGTAGGAATCAACATGGTCAACAAACTTTAATCAGGGGGGTAAGTTTCCCAAGAAACTGTAATGCATCACTGGGGAAGTATATCAAGATAATTTGGCTATATGAACTGAGCTGATGACGTAAATTGGCCACTGGAAAGAGTTTATAATTAGGGTGATTTTTAGAGCCCATCGCCAGAGCGAACGACGAAGGGCTTACGTTCGAGATGTCAGCCTTGGTAGAAACTCGTTACGAAGGCCATTAATTAATGGCCAATTTAAATTATCAACTCAGTAAATAAAAACTTTAAAAAAATTTAAAAATTAAAAACTTTTAATCAAACACAAATTTTGATTGGTTTTTACATGAGATCTATCAGATGACGTCACCACCGAAACCTTTTTTTTTTTTTTTATCTTTTTTATACCGTAGATATTTAGCAAGAAGACCATATGTTGCTGGGCGTCTATTCAGAGTGATAAATCACAGTTGACGTCAAAATGTGGTCAGTCACGCACTTGTCACGCACTTGTCACGCACTCGGCTGCGAAAATGTTTTTAGACTTCTGGCAACCAATGGTCAACCGCGGGAGGTCAAGTAGATACAGAAATGCTCGATATCGGCATTGGAATGAAGAGACTACAGTGCACGAGGCACTGTCAGTTTGCGGAACAAGCGTAACTTCTACGATCTGTTATCACTGTTGTTCCTGTAATAAAGGAGTGCACTCTCGTGTAACACGAGTACAAAGTTGTAACACGAATGCAAATTACAAAAAGCGCGCGTGCGCTGCCAAAATTTCGTCGGTCTTGGACTATCTGTGCTGTTTTTCATGTAAATTATTTAAAGATACAAACATGATTGCGAGTGCAATTTAGTGTAATAAACACTAGTAAATTTTTCAAATTTATAAATAGCGCGCGCGCTGCCAATATGTCGTCTGTCTTCATTTTCTAAGATGTTTTTTCATGCAAACTTTTATCAAGTAATAACATGAGTTCGAGTGCGATTTCTCTGTCTCCTGAAGGAGAAACAGCTCTCCTCTTTATGTAGACTAATGCCCCATTCACACCAAAGCTTAAACATGTTTAAAAGTTGTTTTGTTAAACACAGTTTAATTTTTTTTTCTTCATAGAAACTATTTAGCCGAATATTTTTGACTTGAATGTAGCACATTGGAAATGCAAGTTAGCAAGTACTTGAATCCAATGGAAAATCAAGTTTTTCAGTTCTCTGTTTATAATTTTCATTCAATGAAAACCAGTTTAACAAAACATGTTTTGCTGGTGTGAATGGGGTATAAGGAACTTACGAAGCCCCAAACCACACACGCCGTCAAAAAGCGTATTTTTAGATAGCAAATAGAGAAGCTTGACTGCGAGATGTTCATCAATAAAGCCAATTTCTCAATTTATTACAAACAGGTCACAAAATTAATTATACATTCCTTTCAAGAAGAAGCTTAAAATAATAACGAGACAGAAGAATAAATTATACATTAAATAGGATCTCTCTCCCCCCCTTAAATACGATCCCTTGTCCTAACTCATATGTACTGAAAGTAATAAACTTGGAGCATGAAGGAAGCGCATTCCCAAAATTAATAATTTTAATAGTTCAGTATGATTACCCGTATCTCAGCTTTACTATTGGCTAAAAAAAGTGCAGTTTTTTCGCTACATAGCCAGTACTTATTTAATAATAATTTGACACATGCATATTTAGGCCAACAGTTTACTGGCACAACAAGCTTGACCACAGCATCCATTTCTTTACTGAGTATCTTTGACAAAACAAATTGTTTAAACTTCATCCAGGAATATCCCTTAGTAAGTCGTCGACCATTAATAACGATAAGATTACACATACTCTTCATCCCATTTGCGGGATTTAACTAAAGATCATAATGTCTTCATTAACTGATCCTTCCTAAAATTAGTAGCAACATATATAACCTGTCAATCAATAAGAAACATTATTTTCAATTGTTTCGGGTCCTAAAGTACGCGAGGTTTGTCTGATGTTGAATAAAAACAACTCCCCGACTTACCAAACTTGCCTTTACCAAACATCAAAATGTCTCTTTCATTCAAAAAGAATTAAATAAAAAGCTTCGATCTTATGTCAAATTCCTTAATATGATCACGTACTTTAAGGCCGTCAAGCATTAGAATAATTATCTTTTAATTGTTGTATGAAATTGTCCATAAATTAAATACCATTTCATTCAATACAAAACAATGCCAAGATGCAATTGTCAAAATATTGCCTATGAACTCGAGCGATTATAAATTTGTGCTCAGTTATTTTAAATTTTTACTCGAGAGTACAAAATTATTTTCAAACTAAGTTTAGCTTATCTCTCAGCAAAGTAAGAAAATATTCATCTTAATTTTTGCGTTAAAAAATATATTTTCAAACAAATGATTCCGTTAACAGCTGTATACAAAAATATACACTCTATGAGAAACCCCATATGGTTTCTACGTTTTGTACGATTCATAAATTATTGTGAAAATTTCCAAATAATTCTTCAAAAAAAAAAGTGCGGATTATTGACTGAAGACGCCAAAATTAAAAAAAAAATTAAAAATTACACAGAGTTTCTTTCAGAAATAGTATCGATCTGCGGCCTGAAAGAAAATCGCAGCGTGTCTCTTACTCGGCGACAAATATTTGCGTAAATCATCAAAACAAAAAGACATTTTGTGGTTTGATTCAATTTCACTAAATTCAGAACAAACGCACTTAAAATGTTGAAAACTTTACTTTTAGCAAAATAAAGCGAAAGTGTTTCATTGCGTTATATTTAACATTGCACATTAATTCCGTCAACTACGTGACTACTAAATGGCATAAAATACCAAATTCATTTCTCTATATCGCCAAAAGCGTGTTCAGTTGATAAGCACCTCTTGACGAATAAAAGGTCAATTTTGTAATGGTTCACTGGTTTTTAAAATCCAGTTATTTTCACTTTTTCCTCTTTCACTCACGAACGCCCCACCTCTCTATTTCTCTCCCCATAGGATCGTTGGATCTAATATTCCACGATAATAAATTAATGGAATGATAACACTTTAAAATACCAAACCGAAAAAATTAGCCATCGTAAACATTTCTTAACATCATTTTAAGAGAATCTCGTCAAAATAATTCTAAATGATTGAAAGGGTCATAAACGCGGTTTGACCTCATTTTATGAATTAAATAGTCTTAAAACACACTAAATTTGTCAACCTAATAACCTAAAAATTCACTAGTATAGCATAACCCCTCTCAAAACTACAGAACGAAGGACTTCGATGTAAGAGCACCCACGTCTTCGAGATTGGGCTGTAGATTTCCGGCTTAAAATTTTATAAATTATTTCACTACCACAGGATTCTTCAAACTAGATTCGTGGCAAATTGACGCTAGATATTAAGTTTCTCCGAGAAAATGTCATACTTCAGCTCAAAGATGGCTGCAGTACTTACACTAGAATCTTACTTACAATATTTACGAACAAATTAGCAACTTTGGTCACGGAAAAAATTGCTACACATACATTGCGGTGATTTTCGCTTCTTTCGACCATTTCATGGCCCTGAAAATGTCTCTGAGCGCTGCAACAGTGGAAGTGTCTCTCTGGCCCCATTCCACAAGCATAGCCTCAGTTGCTGTTCTCCTCTCCAGAGCAAAATTATTGATCTGGGTGCTGTTGAATTTGAGTCGTCCCCCCAACTGTTTCCATCTGTCTCCGGGATTTAAATATTGCGATAGATCCGTAATTAGGGTGTAAGGAGCTTCTCGTAGCAATTTATCACCTGAATTGACAAAGAAATGAAAGTGGTATTACAATCAAGATAGTGAATTGCAAATCGACAAAGAAAGGCAATTCTCATGAAGGCATAAAAATGTCTCCTTTTACCACAAAATCCCACATGAAAAATTTCTTTGTGGCTCAAGATTGAATAAAATAAGCTCTCACGCCCTCTGGTTGGAGGAGAAGTAGAAGGGGACGATCTTAGAGTTACGTGAAGAAAGGCTTACATCCGCAAAATAAATACGAATGATTAAAAACAAAGCTGTATAAAAAAAGCAACAACGAATAAAAACAAACGATGCCACAAACCTTGTCGTCCTCCAATACAGGGTAAAGAGGTGTAAGGATTTTCTACAGCTCCTACGACTTCGATTGAGTTTGATCTCGTACTCGGTTCCTCGCAAGAATCTACTGAGATAAAACGCATATATAACCTTGATGACACGACTCTTTCACTTTACCAAAACGTTGAATAAACAATTGCGACCTTCAGTGCACTTCTCTACGCAGCCTAGACTACGAGCAGTCTCTCTAATTAGGCAAATTATGTAACGCAAGTAAAAAAGCTTAACTGGAACTTTCGGAAAACTAGTTGTGTGACTCACTCACAGAGTTCCGCGCGCTGCGCTAACATCAATAATTTTCCAATGATCTTTTTTATAAATTTTTTTTTTTTACTTACACGACGGACTTCGCCGAAAAGTAGGAACTGCTCGTGGCTTAGCGCAGCGGGTTACCGATCTATACCTTAAACATCGTTAAACAGCAAGAAAAGTTAATCATACCCGACTTGCCCCTGTTCTTTGTCCGTTTTCTGTTATTCCGCCTCCTGCGCAGGACAACAATGGCCCCAACAATCATAAGTACAACCAGCAATGCGACCAGAGAGTACAAGACAGCCTGATAGTTAGTTTCTTCCTCTTCCAAAGATTCATATTCTTTCTGCTTCCCCGTTACAGCCGTCGTAGACGATATAATCGCTGAAAGAGAATTAGAAAGACGTGAGGATGGCGTCCAAGTTGCCTGAACCGCACCTTCTTCCCAGAGTCTCTCTTGTGTACCCACCCACTGAAACGTTTCAGGGGGGAGGGGGAGGAGAAAGGGAAGGGAGGGGACCCCAGTGACGAGGTTGTCCTTAGCCAGAGGGCACACAGTCACAAGGACTACCTTTCAGAAATTTTCACTACAATTTAGGGATTGCCTATACCTTACGGTGTGCCTTTTCATCATTCCATTTTAAAATGTCACACATTTCATTGATAATCTCTAAAACTTTCTTATATTTTGGCGGTAAAATCGCATTCTCGACCACTGATGATAAATTTTTTTCCTTAAGTAACTCCCATGAGTGATCAAGACAGAATTTCTCCTCACAATATCAATACAATATCATCCAGATAAGTGATGAGAATAAAGAAAAATATTAATTTGGGGATAATTAGTTGATCCAATACTAAATTCTCTGAACTAACATCATAAGAATTGTATGGTTGACAGTGAGAAGAATTACAAATTTGATCTGAGAGTTAAAGGGTTAAAGCACTGCACCTCACAGGTGAACTGCAATTTAAGCAATCACACAAAAAAAGCCTGAAAGAAATTCAGGCTTCGACGGGATTCAAACCCATGCCTCCTCCCAGATACTAGTTGGGAGTTGGGGGCTACTACATGTCAACTAAGCTACGAAGACGCACTTTGCGAGCTGGGTTCATTTCGTGGGTGTTCTTCTTTCCAGTGGAGGAATCTGATCAAAATTTTTGAGTGGTATTCATTTTATTAAAAATTATGCACCTAAGCGATTATCTATAATTTTTTAAAGCAACCTATATCCAAAAAAAATTGATAAAGAGAGACTTACTGGAAAGAGTTGAAAAAGATTCAGATCCTGATGAAGATTTTGACGGCTCTTCCTTCGCTATCCGTGTATCACCATTAGTTCGTGGCTTTGATTTGGTGGGTACAGGTAAAAAAGGTTTCTGTTTCGAATTATTAAAATCTTTTTCCGGTGTGCACTTTGTGTCTCTTCTTCGTATGCAGGTTTCTTTAACAACCTCTCCCTTCTGACATTTGCTACATGGTTTACAAGCATCAAAGCCCTTGCCAACTGAGAATGTTTTTCCCTGATAAGAAAGAAAAGACAATTCACAAACTTGATTTGAAATCAGTAAAATAGGGCTGTTAGTATCTTTGTATGATGAATAAAAATAATTTTGAATTTCATCTATGGGGAATTCTCTTAACAAAAACTTTGTCTTTTCTCGTCAATGTTACTGAATAAGGTATCGATATTTGGAGGAGAAATTAGCAAAGGGCTCCGTATGAAACCTCAATGGCCGTATTTATTTGATATTGATCATTTCTAGTATCGCGTTTCACTGATCACTGAGGTCATCTGTATCGGACGTTTGTCTGTTTCATGGTTCTCGAATCTACTTTGACGTACTGCTTTTGAGACACGTGTCATTAAATATATTCGTCGTCCGCATATTTTGGTCGTCTAATTCTAATGCCGTCTTATTCTTCGTATCGGTAGAGTGTTTTTTTTCATCGAGTGTCTCAAAGCCAAAAACTAAAGGAATCGCGCCGGCTAATATATTAGAGCGAAGGAAAACGCCCTTAAGTGCCATAAAGAGCTCAAACTAATAACAGGCAGAAAAATGCGGTTGAATAAGACGTCATTAGTTTCTGTTTTGAAAATGATTGGTTAAGTTTTTGAACCAATCATTGTGTGAAGTAGAGCAAAACCTAAGCGATAACTAATTATTTTTGACACTTGATTAAAGACGCGCTATCGTCTGGGTAGTAATCAGGTTAGCGTAATAAAATTTTTCTTTTAATTGGAATATAAGCTTTAAATAATCATTTCCTAGGATGAAAAAACATCAAAGAGGTAAGATTAAGCCTTTAACACCTGGGACTGATTGGCAGCTAATTTCTCCTCACAGCATCACAGCTGAATTAAACATTAGGGTCGAGAGAATAAAAAAATGATCGTGAACTGAAGAAGCTATTGACCGTTAAACAAATTCTCTTTCTCGCTATCATAGGAAGTTGAGAGAGAACAGTGTGGAGAATATACGCACTGATCCAGTAGTGTAAAGGGTTAAACCAAAACGAAACAAGGATGGCTATGAATAGGGATGATTGCCAACGATTGCACTTGAAAAAACTTGAAAAACTCAAAAGTTTCGTTATTCAAGATGAAAATATGGTAGCATCGGTCATTTAGGAAGAAGTTACAGGTAGATCAGAGTATTTTAGGACTTACCCTCTCACACCGTTCACAAACTGTGTTCGTCGTTGCTGTGCAATTTTTCACAAATCCATATCCTCGTTTACATGGCTGGCACTTGAGACAAATCAGAAATCCGTTAAAGTAGTGACCAGGCAGGCACTCACACTTCGTGTCCGAGGTAGGGGTACATGCTTTGACCATCACGTTGTTCCTACCCATACACCTTTTACACGTCGAACACATTCGTGCATTTTCGTGAGCCGAAAATGTACCATTTGGACACTTCTGACAAACCAAAGCAGTTGAATTAAGAAAGGTTCCTGGACCGCATCCCACGGCGATTGTCTGCGAAGAGAAAGTGAAATCAGTTCTTTCTTTCTTTTTTTTTTTTTTTTTTTTTGAGGTTTTGCTGTTCCAGTCCTTGTAAGTTGGTTTATCATGACAGTATTGATAAAAAGGAATCCTCATAAAGCTATTTTTAATTTAATTCGATAGTGAAAATTTGACAATAAATACAAGCGACCAAGCCGTTTTTATGACCAACAGGCCCCCTTTGACATCAAAATCCCCACAACCCCTCCCTACTCAAACACATTTTCCGTTTCGTTAAGGGGAGGAGGAAAACTTGCTCAGGCCAGCTTTTGAGCCCGGTATTGTTGAGTTTCAGTTCAATTTGCGAGAGCCACCTAAGCAAGACATACAAGACAATGCGTCTTAACTTTCCCCTCTCACAACACCGGCTGTCATGTAATTCGCGACAACACCAAACCGTGGAAAACTGGGATATAGAACTTTGGCGATGTGACTAAGTTCCGCGATGCATGCAAATCCGGATCATGGGCAAATACAAAGGGGGCCCCATGTCAAAACAGTCTTTGACACTAACCGAAAATTTGGCAGAAATAAGTAAAGACAGTAAAAATTAAGGATTATTCCAAATTATGTTTTGACTTGCTACGCTTATAATGCGATTACTTTGTCCATTGCTTAGCGTTCGTACTAAGGGCCTCTTCATATGAGCCCGGTAACCGGGCTGGCCCGGTTACCGGGACGAATTTTGTCGTCTGTTCATATGGGAAATTTCAGCCCGGTTACCGGGATGAAAAAGAGTCGAAAAGGGCGCGAAACGTGGACTGAGGCCCTGGGAACGAGTTTGAACATGCGTAGTTGAAAAATTTTCATCCCGGTAACCGGGCTGGAGTGTTCATATGGGAAAATATTTCATCCCGGTTACCGAGATCTCGGTTTCTACAACCGAGATCTCGGTAACCGGGCTGGCCCGCCTTCTCTGAACACATCGAAATTTTTACAAAGGAAATAGGAGTGAGGCGAGATCTCGGTAACCGGGCTAGCCCGGTCAACCGGGCTCATATGAAGAGGCCCTAAGTCTCGTCACGTTGTTAACGCACGTTCGACATTTATTTCTGCTAAAAGTGTCATTGTTCAATCAAAATTTAAGGTCAGGAGAAAATGATAGAAGCCTTTTTATTGTGAATTAAAAATTTTAGGGAAACAGTAAATTTTTCTTCCTCTTCTTCACGTTTTTACATGATAATGTATTTAATATTGTAAGGTGAAATCACTCATTTGTCAAGGAAGCTGCACCATACTGCCCGTTTTTTGTTTTTATGTTTTTTTTTTGTTTCTTTCTTTGGGTCTCTATTCGTTTGTGTTTGTTTTTGTTTTGTTCTGTGTTTTTTTGAATTTTTCTTCTTTGCAGGAGGAACAAGGAAATTTTTTTTATCTTCGCGTCATAATCAATCTTCAGACAACATCTAAAAGAACTCGCCGTTTACATCCCTCATGTTTACCGCTGTGAAGCACCACTCCAAGCAAGCCCACATTAATCGCAAATAATGAACCCTGAACGCCGCTTCTCACGTCAGATTTCAATGAAAAATTTAGTAAAACTTTACAACTAAAAGGCAAAAAATGGTGCTTTTCTTTTGAAACCCCTCTAATTTCCATGTAATTGTCATGATACTGAAAACATCTTAATTGAAGTCAGAAAAACACTGCACAGGGTCACGTCTTGGGGGTTCAAAGCAACTTTTCATTTGACCGCTCAGTTATGTTTTCTAATTTTGTTTACAGGGTTCATATGACATATACTCTTCGACCTAGGAGGTAAAAAAAGTTCTAATAAAATATTTCACACCGAAGTGAAAGGTAAATTGCCCTTTACAGCGTTGCGTGCTTGACTTCATGCACGGGTAATTTACACAGACATCTCGGTAAATAACACACGCGAATAATATCAGACGGCAAACAAACTAACCACTTCACGGTCTACGAAAGAGCAAAATTAACCGTCCAAAAAGGGTGATTTATACTTAAATTAAGACGAAGTTTCAACGGAAGTCCACAAAACAGAACCCAGTTAAAATCCTCCCAGCTGAAATGAGCCCTAACATAGCGTGAGCTAGCACGAAAAGCCAATTAATCGAGCTTGGCTTTATGTGGTTTCCGCCAACACTTAAGTCGGTTTACATTCTAATGTTTGGCGGAAAAAGGTACGAAAAAAGGTCCTCTCAACCGTTTTAACATGTGAAATAGACAACCAGTAAAATAATTAACATATCAGTGGAATAAAAAAGTTGATTTCGCTTTCCATTGTAAAAATAACGCCACAAATTCAAATGTTAGACAATGACATTTCCGTCGTCGAAAAGGCGCTGACTTGGCAAAAAGATTTTGGCTGGTCACGAAATGTTTATCAAGCGCTGGATTCGAACGGGTGCACCTCCTTTAAGCACAAAATACTTCTACATTTCAAATATGAACTGCAACAAAGTGAGAGGACAGAATGGTTTATCGCCTTGTACAGTGATAACATAAATCTCCACTTGAAATGCCAATTTCCCGCAGGATGAGCATGGTGAAGTAACACCAAGCCACAAACTTTACCTTTAAACTGAAAAAATGTTTCCTTGGCGATTTCCTTAACAAGAGTGGTTTCGTAATCTTAAATTATCTACAAACGCAAACAATATCTTCTGTTTACGATGAAAATTCACCAACACCTTGTTAACGTGCGGATTCATTCAAAACCACTCGCATTAATAACTTGAACAAACATATCATGGCTGCTTTGGCGCCTGCGTCGAAATAACCAAATTTCGCGAAGCAAGTTATGTACCACGGAAATTCGGAGTTTGAAAGAAGTTCTTCGCAGATTACCTCATAAGGAGAAACATTTAACTAAAACGCATCTGATAAGCTGAGCTTAACCTTAAATTTTCAGTTCAGATTTCTCCCTCGCTCACACTTGATATTTTTTTAAAAAGAACATGTGTAGGCGTATGACTTATGCAATTTGACCATACACACAATATTAGTAATACTGACCAAATTTTCTCGTTGGTCACCGCGATTGCGAACTAAATTCCTGTAGGAATAATTCTAAATTTCGCTTGCAAAAATGCAATTCTGCAGAAAGCCCGACATATCGCGCACGGATAAACATTTTATCAGTCGATTGAAAGTAAATATGTTTACTACAAACGATGTCTTCTGTCGACATCATAATAAACACAAACAAATATAAAAAACGATCTCCAACCTGTACGCTGTGAAAACGTGAAAACGGCATTCCCTGTGATAATAAAACTACGCACCAAAGATACTCAAAGCTTCCAAAACCCATTTTGGGCTTTTTAACGACGTTGCAGAAGAAACGCAACTTTCCTGCTAGGCAATGCATGAGTTAATGTCAAGTTCGCCGGGCGTAATATGGGGCTATTGTTCCAGCACTGCCAATCATTTACTTAAAATGCGTCTTGACTTTCAATGTCGTGCTCAGGCATATTTGAAAAGACCACTGATAGAATTGTGCTATAAAAAAGGTTTTAACTTTCTTTAAATCTATGCTCCATTTTTATCGCATCATTTTCCGCCAAGAGTGTGTGTTAAAAATAGCATTATGTAAAGCAGGAACAATTTCCCATATTCACGTACCAAATACACAATTAGGAGCAAATTTAGCTCTCAATGAAAAAAGTTTCATTTCTTTTCCTTTCCACCGAAAATGTCTCAAGCCGAAATGACAAGCCATTTTTCCACACATGTGTAGACAAACGCATCAAACAATTAGCTTAAAAGATAACAAATATTCGAGGGACGAAGTCCATTTTCTATGTAATTTATATTAAGCGACATTCAATTACAGAAAGAGACATTTAGTCGCAACAATTCAAATGTTTACCATCTAAATTTCCGATTCTACCCACGAAGGTTTGAAAAAATGCACCAAAAGGCAATACAGAAACGCCTTTTCCTTACTGAGGAGCGATTCATGCACGAGTGACGCCCTTTACTAACTTAAATATGGATATATTTTATTATTGAGAATGAAAACTTCTGTTCTCAAAGATTCAAGACGATCCATACTTTTAACATAACATTTGCTACAAGAACAATAACGCATCATTATAGGAAAAACGAATATGTAAAAATTCGGCTATAGAACATGTCGCCTTGAGTTCACATTTAAGTCACGTGCAATAAATTTCAGTAGAATTCAATTATTGTAAGTGAACATAATTTGTCTTCTGTTCTCGAGTTAATACCCCTCAGTTGCCATCAGACCTCTTCGTAGAAAACAGAACTTATATTAATTCATAAATCTCAAGGAAAGTGCCAAAGGTAAAATATTTTCTTTGGCTACGAGCAATAATTAAAACCTATGAGCTATTTAAGATAAAATGTGACCCTTGTTCAGATAAGGGACTGCCAGAAATAGGTCACGCAAGCATGTATCATTGCAAAATCTTACTTGAAATATTTTTAAGTGAGAAACATGGCATCTGGACCGAAAAAAATCAAGTGCACTATCCACTAAATAATCTTCAAAGAAGTTCGTTTATTAGAAACAGAAAGCATTCTAATCGCAGCGCTGTAGACCGCGCGAAACACTATGGCGCTAGCTTTGTCTAGCAGATCACGACATATTATTCAATCTGTTTGCTTTATATTGCTTTGGTATGAATTCGCGTTCAAGTAGTTAAAACATCATGCTAATTTTCTCCGTTTTCCTGTTTTGTTTTACAACAGTAAGCATTACCTCCCCTATAAAGTGTTTATTTTCTGGTATTTGTGTCCGACAAAGCGTTAAGCAAGAAAGGAAATGTGTATAGTACGTGATTTGTTCATGTGAGCTAAACAATATTACACTTGAAAGCGCTGTATGCGTCGTTTTACACGTACAACAAAGAGCTCTGTGAAGTGGTAAAACAGGCGACGAAAAACTGTGCGGGAGAAGAGTATTTAACCAAAATGCCGTTCCGATGGGAAATAGAGTTCCAGCTGTGTAAAACAAATCGAACGGTTTCCGGTCCTGAAATCAGACCCGTCAAACACGCAACCCAATGAAGCTTTTATCTATATTGTATGCAGGGCTTTTTAATGAGAAAGCGCATTAAACAATTTTGAGTGGAAAATTGGTTTTAAAAAAATCTGTAAATTTGAAAGTACACATCGTTTCCTAGATTGCGATAGAACGATAGATCCGTAAGACTGAGCGATATTTCCGGCGAAAGGAAACAGTTTGGAATTTTAATACATCCGCGATGGAATTTCCTCGACATCTTGTATTTAATCCATATCGACAACGATGCGTCTTTACTGAAGTAATGAATTACTAGATTACGACGCGATTTAGTTTGTTTTGCCACTTCACCACTTGACAACATGGGAGCATCTTGCAAAAACGAAAGAGTTGTTTTCCTCGACGAAATTATCCCCCGAGGACTTAAGCCACCTTGGCTTTTGCAAATATTTTTGTCCATTTCAAAGAGCTGTTTTCGCCGACGAAAATGAATAACTCTAAGGCACCATTCCACAAGTACGCCTTACAGGTGAATTATTTCAACTATGCTGGTGCTGTTTTGTTGTAAATAAGGGTCGATTAGACCTTTCGATCTTTAGTAGCTCTCCCATCGCGATTTTCACAGTCAAAATAATTGCGGTCTGCAATTTAGCTCATTTTGCCACGGGCATTGAACGCATGATGTTTTGTTTTACAACATATTTGCCAACATTAGACTTACGACTGGCGCCCCGCAATACACGAGACTCACAGCAAGCTATATCTTCGTAAAAGAAAAAAAAAGGTAAACACGACACGCTCAATGCTCTGCTTTGTGCAATTTTCACTCGACTGACACCGCAAAGTGCAGCAATGAAAAGAATCTTAAATTTAATTGTGGTCTCTATTTATTGCGTATTGTTTTCGTGAGGCAAGTTTGAACAGATGCAGGGAGGAGGGTCAGTTTACAAGTCGCCCGAGCATACAGGCCGGCTAACACGAGCCGACAAAGAATGCTACTTACCATCATTTTAGATGTTTAATTTGCCGAAAAGATGCGAGAAAAAGAAAACACACTTGAAATGGATTAAGAAACTCTAGCGAAGCCAAAAGTGCCGCCAACATTTAAGACGGCGTAATGCTAGCTAATGTGAATCAAGCGAAGTAAAGCGATTTGTTGAAATTTTGTCCGCAGGGCAAAGGCCCCAAATGAAGCGTTGTCAAACGCCTTTTCCTTTTCTGCTTTCGAGTAACGAGTATTGGGTTGCTTTGCCCGAGTGTTTTAGTCGCTGTTATGTTTTGCAGTCCAAACAAGTCGGATATTTGTATCTCGCAGTTGCTTTCAAACCACACAGCAATTAGTTGTACATTGATAGAACCGCGTTGAAAGTTAATTATTGCAAAACCCAAATCAAAACATATCTTTCAAAATAAACAACGAATCTACTCAACACGAAAGAGAACTAGGAATTATATCCTAATTTAGCACAAATATCGAGTTCAAGACGGCTAGTCGCCTGACGATAGCAGCTGTATTCGATTTTCGCATTCACATGGTGGTCTCCAGAACATATGATACGTGATACTTTGTTAAAAGCATGTGCTTGTGCGCTCTCTGAAGACACGAAAACTTCTCAGCGAAAGGAATAGGTGTAGAACCCACAGCTGAAACGACAATAGCGCAAGAATGAAGAATAAATCCCTCGTGAAAAGCTAGAGTGAGATGTGAATCGTGTCAATTTCCATTTGTATTGGAACTGTGTGTTGTCACGAGCATAAATAGCAACCAAAGGGAGATTTTATCACAACTGCTTTCAAAAATATCCTATGATTATTCGCATCAAACAACCCCGTGAAAACATAATTTTTTTTGTCATTCATAGAACTAATCTGAACGCTAATGGCCCTGAAACGTTTCGAAAGCGACTCGGTCGTCCAACGCCAAGACGATGAAATAAGCAAGGTAATCAAAACCATTCTAGATTTCATAGTGCGGACGCCTCGAAGCCAATATGATACGAAGAAATTGCTATGTTTTGTAGAAAACAACTTAAAAAAGATGAAGGACCTACCGTAATCAGCAAAGAGCTCCCGAAAATAGTCGCCAGAAGCGCTAGAGAGCGCGCTACCATCTTTGGTCCCTCCTCGATCCGCGAAAATGCTAAGCTCGGCAATCTTTTGAAGGTCGACCCCACGTGAGTGTGTTCGGGTTTTTTCCCTTCCATGTGACGTCACTGTTTATTTTTGTCATGCCTTGATTCCCATGGGTTCCCGCGACATTCTTGAAAGTCTCGTACATTAGAGGGATTTGGAAAAGAAACTTATTAATTGTATTAACTCTTTTTTAAGAGAGTAAACACCTCAAAGAATGATAGCAACGTATTGTTTTAGATCCAGAGAATTATTTGAATTAATTTGTGACTGAAATGATAGGGAAAGGAAAAATCAAAAGTGGTTTTATTCGAGAATGGAGCAGATGTCATCGACCAGAGGCCCATGATAAGACCTACATTCAGGCAGACTCTTTTGAAAGAAAAAAAAGAACAAAATTATTCTTCTTCCAAGATCGGTTGAAAAAAAATAATGAAGAACTGTTTATGTTTAGTGACCACCAAGGTTTTGAAGGTACAAGATCACCGTCACAGAAAGTGGGGCCAAGGTAATCAAATGGATCGACAAGATACTCTAAGTGCCATATGCGGAAATAATTTAACTGGTAGAGAGTGATAAGCGCGTGATGGCCTCTTTACAGGCGCGCGAGATTGAAACGCCCTCCCAATCCTTTGATCAGTTCTTATTATACTGTTATATTCGCCCGATTACTTTCCACAATTGACGAGCGGGTTTCGGAAATCATCTGACGTCATAAGCTTTAGCTCTAATTGTAAAAGTGTATATATACTTCAAGTTTACTTCCCACAAAATACCTCTACAGTCTGGGAGTCTAGAAATGTAACAAAGCATGATGTTATTCTGATGTATCAAACAAGCTAGGCATCTTTTTCATTTCTGTCAGTAATTCTTATAAATGGTATATAGAATACCCCAGGTCAAAGAGGTCATAATCTCTCTTTTGATTTATTCCTGCCGCTTGGTTCATTCAAACTTGATCCGAAGAACAACAAGGACGAAGGGGTTGGAAATTTTTGCACTCAAATATTGACGTCGTCTCTCAACAGTAAAGAAAAGAGTTCCTTATGATTAGATATCGAGGAAAGTTGTCGCAAAAAGAGGAATTTTGTCATCGACTTCTTAAATTTCAATAGGTTTAAATCCCCTTTATCATTTCCAGAACGCTGTACGTAATTTGCCCTTTATGGGAGTGGCCGACTCAGTGCTTTGCAAATGTCAGTGAACCAGTATCAGATCGTTAAAGGAATGTGTTTATATTACCATGGTCAGACCAATTGACGACTCGTCGCAATTTCGAACTCAAAACAATTCATTTGTTTGGTAACATAACTCCAAAATTAGCAAGTTTCGACTTTGGTGTGACTCCCAGTTTAAAAAGGTTTTCTCTCTGAGCTGAAAATAGAACGAAATCAATCTACGAATCATTTGCCACCCACAGGTGAAAACCCCAAGTCTCTTAAAAAAACATTGCATGCTTATAGAAGCACGAGTCTTTTCCAATTTAAGATCTTCTTTCATTTTGGGGTAATGTGATGTAAAATAATCTCTTCGGCGCCTATTCGAAACGATTATTTTAATAGCTCGGCTTTTTTTCTTCTCTACTTCCGGCGACTGCCCAAATTGAACACAACCAGGCTAATAACGGCATCAGGCGAATTACTCAAAGAAAAATTAATAATTTTCGCAAAAGTTCTGATTCGACGCCGCTTCATCAATCAGTTCTTAAAGTTCGATTTGAGTCCCTGGAGGCTGGGAAAGCGCAAGGATATTCGATGAAAAAGTCAAAGAGGAAGTGATAAACCATGATCAATCGCAGCGGGATGTTTGAGAACGAGACAATTCAATGACATTTAGACGGCTTGATGATTATGACAAAGCTTTCACGAACACTTATTTTGTCGTTTCACCTTAAACGAGACCTTGGTTTTTATAGACATTAGACCTACGTTCTGTTAAAAAAAAAAAAAAAAAAAAGGGTAAATTGCATGCTTTTGAATAAGTGTGTCATTCTGTTGGAGCTTTTCACGGTTTCTAGGGCACGAGGCGACAACGGGTATTGATATGCTAATCCCCTTGAATGGCATGATCTTATATCATCGCAATTTCATCCAACAATGGCTTTAAGTGTCTCTGACAGTTTGCCATCACTTGCATATTTGTACTGCCACGTCTTCTTTGTCCAGATGCAAAATATGTCAGGAAGAAATATTCAACGCACTGTGCAAAAAATTCTCTCTGTTGAGCAAGATAAATATTTTTCCAATAGTCGACAAATCAAAGCACACACGCGACGAATGGAAAATAATTCTAACCCTTTTTTCTCAAGTGCTCTTTTCCCCGATTTCATGTGCAAGTGTTCACAACTTTGATCAATATCGACCGAGTAACAGCTTAGCTCTCTTACTGCTCTCTGTAGCTCAAGGTAGAGCATCGGAGCGCGGTATACGTCGAACAAAGGTCTGAAGTTCGATTTCTCAATGAGGACTTTAATAATTTTATTTGTTCTACGCTCGTGACGAGATGAATAACACTTTCTTTGACAAGATCACAATTAGACTCGGTGATCAGTTCACTGATTGATTCAAGTTATTAAACGTGCAGTGATATAAGAAGATCCTTTATCAACCTTTTACATCCTAGCATCAGTATGCATATTCTCCACACTGTTCTATGTACATTTCCCAAGGTGCTCGCCCGGAGAATTTATTTAACAATCAAGAGCTTCTTTAGGGAGAAATTAGATGCTAGATACTCTCAGGGGTCAAAGGAAACCAGATAAGGGAAATGTATTTTACTGATAGGAGGGAATCACGTCAAGGAGTCAGAGTATCTGCGAACACTTCTTGCATTGGTCAATTTATGATTCATAAACAAGACTTAAGCATCGCTTTGACCTTCACTAATTAAAAAAAATATGGATCAAAGGCACAAATACTCGAGTTCTTGATAGAATCGAATAGCATACAAGGCCATAACTGCTTCTTTACTCGCCTTCTAAGGCTGCTAATAGCATATTTCTTCATAAACAATTTTATGCGTTTGGGACGCGTTGAATCCGTTGCCTAAAATATTTGTGTTCACATACAGTAAAATATTAACTCTTTTTACTATTTCTACCCATTATCAGATAAAAAATATTGCTTGGGTATTCAAATGCAAGCGCTGTTTAAATGATTTCGAGTTCTCAAATGATGTCAACAGCTTATTCTAAACAAACACACAGCATAAATGTCACTTTCTATCTTTAGAGAGAAAAAAAAAGTAACCTAACTCTTTTAATAACGGGGCAGTACACCGTTGTCAAAGATGAAATTATCGGCCTTAAAAGCGGAAATAAGTTATGCGAAAATTCCATATATATTGGGCTCAGCGGTAATGAAGAGACGGTTACATTAACCGAAAAGGCGCCTCACCTTTAGGCGACGGCGGCCTCTTAGATGCAGCGTTTACTCCTGGACGAAGCCGATAAGAATGAATACACTGCTTGAGACTTTATGCGGCCAATTGCATCTCATAGAAGTGGAGAAAAAACTACAATCTAAGGCCGTGTTCTAATTAGGATGAACCGTTTCAACCGCAACCGATAAAGGTTGAAGTGGTTGTTATCTCTAAATATAAATCCCTTGACCATCTACGTTTTCGGTTGAAAATAGCTTGTGGTAAAAATTATTATCAAACAAAAAATTCCAATCATTCTTCTTCTTGTGGCACGATTCCTACTCCTTCTTCGCTAATTTGCACACTTTTGAATTTCCTTTAATTCCGAATTTCTTTCAGTTTTACTCGTTACTTGTTTTCACGATAACAAAACTTTTTTTTTCTTTTTTTTCCCCTCACGTTCATAGCGAGCGCGGAAGCCGCCAAATAAAGCCTGCGGTCACCATTATATAAGCATGAGACGACAACGGTTGCTACCCATTTTATTTCAACCTGGTTTGACCGATTGAAAGAGTTGATCAACCAAATCCACTTAAAACGGTTTTTCCCTGTTGGAAAATTGAAAACCAAAATGAGGGAACCAACCGAAAGACCATAAAACGGCTAATATCGATAGAACACGACCTAAGTTACTGTAAGCCAGCTCTCCGGTTCCCAGGTCTCCCGCAGTAAAGAGACTGATACCTAAGAAGTATTGTAGACAAGCAAAAGGGATTGGCTTTTAACCACACGCACTGTTTTAAATTACTTTTTGGCCTCTTAGAGCAGCTTTTGACATAATTTCTGTACATTTTAAGAACACCATCCGCAGCTGTATTTGCAGTATTGTCTCATAATACCCATAGCACTTCGGCTTTTGCAAAGTCCTTCTCTAGCTAAGTTATGGCAATCTGCCACCTCATCTAAGCACATGCGTCCTGAAAATGATCATAAACACATAACTGAATCAATGATCTGAAACAAAATATAGAAATTTTCGCCTGAAGAAGACCAGCAGTATGCAGTCGAAACGTCGCGATCTACATTCGAAGTGACGGCATCGTCAGACAAACGATTATATTTCTTTTTTGAAGTAGAAATTTTCAAACGAGTGTCAAAAGTAACCTGGAATTGCTTTGGTGGTTATCCTTCCCTTGATTTTGCTCTATGATTGGTTAGGATAACTCGCGAAATTTTCTCAACCAATCATATTAAAAACTGAAACTAATCTTAACTTTTTCATTTGCGTCTTCTTGCTTCAAATATTTTTTATTTCTGTGTGGTTTCGGTTTGACGTCACTCTGCACTCTTCTCTAACAAGTAAACAGTGATTGTCGTGAGGAGCCGCGCACTTTTTTCGGGGAAGCGCAAGTTACTTACTGGACTATAACGTGAATTTGCTCTTGGTTTACTTACCGTTTTTATATCCCCCTGCCATACAAGACTCCCTACAGTTTTGCAACATAAACTCTTGGTGAAGGTAACAATCACCATTCCGCACCCACGATCTGCATCCTCTTGGCATTCTATCACGTGCTGTCTTCTCAACTAAAAATAGTATTCATACATTATTTAGTAAGAGAAACCGAAGTTGCGTCACTCTAACGCAGGTTCGACTATTCAACTAACAGTCCTATGAAAAGCTGAATCATACATCTATGTGGACTGGTTCCTACTTATGACTAACAGACGCATAGATGACGTCACTATTAACGATATTTTGTATTTTATCAGTGACACACTGAGTGCGCCGCGTGTATCTTTTCTTTGATAGAACAGGCCATCAGGGTCACCAGCTGACTATTTGTTAAAAGTAATTAATCTCACTTAAATTCTGCTATCTTTCCTTTCTGTGTAACCTCTACCTTGGGACCTTGAGACTTTTTCCAACTAACAGTTGTAACTTTGAAGGCTTATAGCGATGTTACACGAAAAATATCTAGATGACAAAAGTAAAAAAAAAAGAAGAGAAAAAGAAATCCTCCCTTCAAAAAGGATCGTTCGGTCCATCACATTTCAGTTTTTTCTATCTTTCAGTCCTCTTTCAGTCCTTTCACGAAGGGGGAACCATCGTCGCTAGCAGAGTATAAAAGGGGACGCGCCCGGGAGTATAGAAATATGACTGCAAACTGGAGGGGGGTCATTAGATTACTAAAAGGCCTTGGGGGAGGGGAGAATCAGATCAGGTAAATTTCATTGTGACACAGTCAAAATCCTCAGACCCCATCCCCCCTCCCCTCCCCCCCTTCTAGCGATAAATAATGACCGGCTCCTATTTTAAAAATGATGCTTACTTGTTGATTTGGCGCATTGTTTACAAGACCAACGACAGAAGGCAAACATGAACACCGTGTTATCTTCACAATCTCCTCTTCTGGCCCATTCTGCACACGCTGAGCTGTAATCTTGGCATCCTTTCAGGGTTACTGGGATGGAATGAGGTATAGGCATTTCATGAGCCTGAGTTTCATTAAATTAATAAATATACGATAAATGTTACCACTAGGTTTGGCTTCGAGAAATGACCCAAGGCTGGCGTCTGGAATAGCGCTGAGCCCAAAAAATTAGGTCTCTGTAGAGCTGTTAGTATTAAGAAAAGGCCTAAAAAGTATTCCACAATCGCATTAGGCTTGCTCTTAAACGCCTCCGTTTTCGTCCAGAGAACATGCGCAGTCCTCGCTACCAGTCAGATGCAAAACTAAAAACCAATCGCAGCTGGGTCACCTGCCTTTCCCGTTAGCCATTGTGATAGAGCAGGAGATTATAATTTCATGTAGTTTATCAATGAAAACCCATTGTAGAGACAGGTAAACTACCAAAACCACGGGAAACACGGGTTACCAAGCCACGATTTACACTCGTTTTGACTCTCACTGGTTGACAGGATGATGCGAGTTTTCAGGACCAATTGGAATCAAAGTAAAGCAAAAAATGATCCCGGATAACTTTCGCCACTGGATTGATAAATCCTCTATTTACCTGCGGAAGTTTTTTTCGATTTTCGGATACTGTTAATAAGTTGATAGGGGATGCCCTTGCAAGTTCAGATTAAAGGCACAATTTTTCAAGGCTTTCTTCAGACTCATGATTAAATTGATAAGTTGACGCACCAAGACACAAAAGTGTAAATCAAATTGAATTTCATTTTCAGTGGGACAGCAGATTATATAAACTCAATCTGGTCCCAATGCCGATTCCCATATAGAGTTGTTTTAGTTAAGTTTCGAAAAACCGAAAGCAATATAGTCACAGCAGTCAATCGGAGCGAAGGCCGACATCATCGTTAGCCAATGAATATTTAAAGTTTAAGTTGCATGAGGCGCGGAACAATGTAAGTGATAAAATCACGATTGGTTTTGGTTTTGAATCTGATTGGTTGAGAAGGTGGTGTGAGTTTTTGCGGACCAATCATGAAGCGAAATTAAGCAAAACCAAAGGAAGGAGAGCCCCTGAGAAACCCCTACAGCCTCGTACTTACCTAACTTCATAGGCGCACACTTGTGGCAACTCCATGGACACGTTTCTTTCATTTCTTCAGGATCCTTTTGACATAATCCTTGCTTTGCCCATTGTCGACAATCATCATTTAGATCGTCACACTCTCCCCAATGAAAAAATTTCTCGTTCACTTCTCTTATATCACGATATACTAAAAAATTAATTTTATATATCTATCATTTAGGGTATGGGTAAAGTTAAAGATAATTGCAATTCATTTCTCGATAAAATGCGTCTTATTTTTCAAAGCTTACATTTAGGAAAACAGTAGCCCCATCTCTTGTCCTTGTTGTAGTCAGTTGTTGTCGCACACCATGTTTTTTTATTAAAGCGTAGACAGTTATACACGAGTCTGTTTTTAAGGAAAAACGGAAATTTACAAGGTTTTCCTCGCCCATTTCCTCCATGGGTGCACAAGCCGCAAGATCGTGGGCACTTTTTACACATGTAAGGGGCATTGACTACACATTCGCCATCCATCGCCCAAGTTCCGCAACGATTGTGAAGGTCAATGCAATCGGTTACGTCCTTGTCTGTCTGACAGTGACCCCACTTCTTATCTCTGTCGTAGTTGTTGGTTGTTGCGCACCAAGGCAGGTTATGTTTGCAGTCCTTGTAGGTGCATGATGTGTAGTTCTTACCGTCGTAGTAAAATGGAAAAACGCAAGGGGCGTTGTGGTCGTTTCCTGATAATGTGTAGACTGGAAAAAGCGAGAAAAATAGTGTTATTTGGTACAGATTTGTTATCTTTTGAAGCAGCTGAATACTTTCCAATGTCTCGTTTGCAAAGAATAAAGAAAGTCTCACAAACGAGGAAAATGGTTCACAATGCCAAAGTCTATCCCACTTTGACTGACGTAGTGTTACTAGAAATCTTTAATTTCTTCTCCCCGGATAAAATGTTGAGCTCTTCAGCACTTTCTCAAGTTTTCCCGAGTTTTGCACCTTCCCAATCTTGACTCAAAAAGGATGAGTAAATTGTTTTGCTCAAGAACAGCCCGACAACCCTGACTAGCGTTCAAACCCGAACATTTTGATGCGAAGTCTAGCGCACCAATAACTGGTTTCTAACGTTTACCCTCAATTGTAACTTGGAAGCGGGTAGCCCCTCCTTTCTGGATAAACCAACTTTGGGTTAAAACTGTAGACTTACTCCGCATCCCTTCCAAAATTACAAACCAGACTTTAAAATGATCGAGCGCTTTCAAAGAACTAATCAGAACATGCCTAAATGTCACACTGAGCTGATCAGAACTCAGAGTAAACTACCTTAAGCGCAGTGCAGCTACCTTAAGCGCAGTGAAGCTACCTTAAGCGCAGTGCAGCTACCTTAAGCGCAGGAGTTACCTGCTGGTTTCCATTTGATTAGCTGAAAGTTTGGCGCAAGTAATTGAGGACAATCGTAAAAGCCAATGAAGCGAGACTAAAACAACCCTTGAACATCTTCGGCATTCAATTAAAAACTTCTTACACCTTTCACAAGACTGAGTCAAATAATATGATAATGATATGATGATGTTATGTGATATTTAATATTTAATTAATCTGATCTTACCTACGCTTGTCCGACCTTCTTGATAAAGAACTGAGCCGGAAGTATCGTGACGAGACATTCGGTGTTCACTTGAACGATGCACTACATCATGTACGGATTTCAAAGACATAATTATATGATTCAGAATGCAGGAACTTGAAAAAGTGTCCAACAATTGTCGTAACTGCTTGAAAAGTGGCGAACCATACATGGAGCACTAAATAAATGGGGCAAGTTTCTAAAGAAACTGTGGTGCTACGTCGGTAGGAAAGTATATCAGGGTAATTTGGTATTATTAACTGAGTTGATAACGTAAATTGGCCACCGTAAAGAGTTTCAAAGCGGACGTTTCGAGCGTTGGCCCTTCGCCAGGGCGAAAGACGAAGGGCTAACGCTCGGAACATCCGCTTTGAAACTTTTAACAGTGGCCAACTTACGTCAATCAACTTAGTTGATAGTGCCAAGCTACCTCACTGATGGAATGTTTTGACAAGAAGATAGAAAAATATGAGACTCAGTGCTACCACTCGCACTATCTTTGTGAATCCTACTGCTGTCAAATGTATTTGCGAATATGACCTCGGGATAATTTGTCTAACGACTGATCGTTACAAGAAGGGAAAGTTATTACAATAATTTTAAATTTTAGGATCTCACCTTTCGCCCTCGTTTCGACAACACTGAAGAAAAATCCCCATAACAGCAACACAGGATTGAAAAGGAAGAATATGTTGAGTGTCTTCATGTGGATACAGAAGAGTGAGAGCAATATTTCTGTGAGCAAAAGTTTATTTCCTCGATCAGTATGCAGAACAATCTATCTGAAGGATATTTAAGCATCTTTAAATTGAACTTATGATATTTTGCTAAAGAAATAGATAAATATATATTGAAGGAAATATGTGGGAAAGGGAATACCGTATTTCCTGGAATGGGTGGACAGGTACTTATTTAAAGATTCGGCTAAAAGGAGGGGTATTTATATTAATTGGAAGAAGTGCGTTTATCGAAGAGGGACTTATCGACTTAGTGTAGTAGTGTAGGACAAAAATTAACAAAAAGAGATGACGCGCATAAAAGAACTCTGCGATCACATGGGCATGGATAAACTGGAACAGAAAAGAGACGTTTTTCCCGTACTGACTCCGTTCTAGTTAAAGCCTAAAAAGTTGAAGATAAAGAAATGGAAACTTGCTGTCTAAGAGAGTGAGAGAAGGGGGGGGAGGGGGCGCTTTTTTGACATTACGGCTTAGGGGGGTAGGCACTTGTTCGGGGGAGGGCGCTTATCAGAGGTTGGGCGATTATTCGAGGAAATACGCTTCGTCATGTTATGGAAACATCATTTTTCTTACTTTAAAATTTTGTAAAAAAAATTGGATCTGTATTTCTCTTTATCTTAAAATCGAAATCTAAAGGAAGAAAAGAAAGTCTGCCCTTTTGGAATGTTTTAAACCAAGAAAGAGCTGAGAATAACAAAAAACACGAAAATATAAATCAGCTAATGAGATTCTCTGCCTTAGGAGATAAAAGATTAAACGCTCTCAGAAGGTTAGTGACATCTAACGGTCTCGAATAACTGACACCAGAACAAAGTAATTTATTGTCAATTTCATTGAAAGTAAATTATTTCATCTTTTACTTCTTTTTTTCGCGGAATGTTTTTCCTGGGGATACATATTTTGGCAAATCAAGGACAATCAACAACAGTTTAATCCTGCAAAATTTTTATATTATTCACTAAATCAAAAAAAAATGGAGGGGCCATTTGAAAACTGTTCGGAGAGGGTGGTACCTTGTCACTCTATGATTCGAGCAATTCAATGACCAAGCAGGTAAAAAGATTCGTGGGGGTTTAGAATTCCTTTGATATCTTTGGGAAAAAATATTTTATTTTTTTCCTTTGGCCCCCTTTTTTTTTTTGTTCCATTTTCCCTTTGTTTTTCAGTCAAATGACTTTGTTAAATCTATGTTAATATTCGGTTAAATTGCCGCGTCCTCACTTTATTCACAACTTTACTCAAGTGGTATCCCGTAGAAAAATGTTAACTTATGATTTGAATACTCTTGATTGTGCTACTGATGATGTTCAAAATTAACCAAACGTTTCAAACCAATTAAATCTCTTGTTTTCTTCAATTTATCAAGTCTGAACTCCTTACATACAAAAAAAAAAAGCCAAAAAAAGTCGAAGTTATATTCCTAAAAATACGCCAATTTCACTATTTTTTTTTCTCGAAACGACAACGTTTTGAAACAATCTCTCGAGTCGATTTGCTATATACATGTGTGTGGACAGGCGTAATTACATATGGAAAGGCTTTGTATCATTACATTCCCGTACGGGCCAATATCACTTACCTGGCCGTAAGGTCTAAACACACCTCTCACAATTTCCCAGCTCGTACCGTCTGCTATCACTCTTGACCACAGATACTCGGATTATCTCCGGAAGATTATAAAGAACATTATGAGAACTGAAAAGGCCTCGCCTCTAGGGAAACATCGTACTTAACAAGTTATCTGTGTAGCATCTGCTACTACCTGCTTAATTTAGAATATGTCACCTGGTCAAAGCAATTAATAGTGCATAGGCTAGCGTCTAAAGATCCACCTCTCTCGAAAGGAAAATTTATGCCCTTCAATGTTTTTTTTATGTCTGGCAGCCATGAACCAAATTTCTTTAAATCTAAATTACACCTTTTATTGATCTATTTCTATACTTTGTATGAAAAGACAAGTAGCTGAGTGTTGTTGTCCATATCAGTGTACATTATTCGCACGCTAATGCATAACCGCTGTTATGCACCAGCGGTAACATAAACCCATAACAACTTAACTTACGTGTATTGCAAACAAGCGATCCGACACAAAAGAAAACGTAGCTCTGAGCCAAAACTAGGAAGTTTTGAGTTCCTTTTCGAGTCATTAGCACAGAAAATGTAAAAGTTCACAGAATTTTGTAATTACTTTGGTAAAATTTTCATGCTAGGGGTAGGGAGGGTGGGGAGTTTACAGCAGTGCTTCTTTAGAATCCCGAACAAACATCATATTCTTTAGTTATTTTATCGTTGTTACATTTTTATTACAGCTGAGGGATCACGAATAATTGAGATACATTGGCTAGAAAATAACTTTGATATTTATATTTTCCATAATCCAATTTTCTATGATTAGATTTTTGAACTCGAGATTTCTCTAGCGATAGTTGATGAGGGCAAAGTCAAAACGAACATTTACGAACAGAAATCGAGAGTGCCTGGTCGAAATTTACTAATCATTAAAAGCATAACGACAAGACACACTCTTGTTGTTATCTATTAATAATATAAATAAATCACGCTACGCACTATTCAATTTACTTACAAGTTAGGGTACAGGTTTTGTTTGCAAGTATCCCGGAATTGATGTTTATCGGGCTTCGAACACCTCGGCTCTGGCCTTCGCATCGTGTGCGTGCATGAGCGAAGCAATCTCCCCGCACTGCGGATCTCTGAGCTCTATTTTTTGGCGGGGGGGGAGGGGGGGGAGGGGAGGGGAGGGGCAGGAGGAAGGAGACCTGCTTTGAGTGAAGCTGGGATGAACTCCAGAGAATATCAGTGGTTACAGCTTCGCCTTTTATTAAGATTATTATTAATTATTAATTATTAATTATTATTAATTAATTATTATTGATTATTATTATTATTAAGATTCATTCAGTGATTTAATCCATTCTTTTGAATTCATACGCTCCCAGGTTACTTGATGGAAAACTTGTAATAACCGTACTGATAATGGTTAATGTGATTGGATTGTATGGTCCTGTTACAACATGTCTTTTGTTTTGTAATTGTGATAAAGGCTTTGGATTGGAAAGGTTTTGTTTCTATGTTGCCAAAAAATTCGTGTGGCTTTCGCTGAAAAAATTTTCCATATAGAATATCTTTATTTATGTGATGAAGCCTATATAATTTGACCTCCTCGTTAGAGATTTTCTCACTCTTGACGTGGCATAAGTCTTTTTTTCCTTTTGGTAAGAAACAAAAGTAATGATAAACAAATCGACCCATTTGTAAATTGTTAACATGAGATGGAGCAATTTTCTATTTACTGAATGTGGTAAAACCAGGACCAAAGTATTTAAGAAATACTCGCAAGTAAATACTTAGAGAACTAGTGAAAACTTAAAGTAAAAAGAGCAAACTAACGGAGAGCATTAAAAAGTCTTAAGACATCACAGTGACTGAGTATGCACGTGTATCCAATTGATCATGGAGAAACGTAATAGTTTTCTAAAACAACCAGAGTGTAAAGCAAACAAATGAACAACTGCAATCGTGGTCTAGTCACTAAACGCTCAATTGAAAATTGCTCCATACCATGAATCTTCAATTTTTTATTTGAGTGAGCAAGAGTCTACATTACTGGACAATTTTTCCCTTCCTTGTACGGGTTTCCGCCCGCGGGAATCCCTTGGAGAAGACAATCGTCCTGTGCATTTTCAAGGCAATAGTTCATTATTTCTTCAGCTGTTCTGGAAACTTTCATTCTTTGCATCTTCGCTTGCCTGCGAAGGAGGTCTACAGTTTCTTTAAGAGCTGATTTCTTAGCAGGCAACGTGCAGTAGTTTTGTTTCGAAGGAGAAGACATTGTCTTAATCCAAAGTCTTTTCGAAGTTCTTTCTACAAAGGAAAAAACAATTAAAAGAGAGTATTTTTTTTTACTGACTGGTTCACCTCTGTTTTTTTCACTGGCCATTTGTGATATTTTCCATCGTTCGGATTTGCTGGTGTGATTACTTTGACCTAAATGTTTTTACGACACCCAATGTCAGTCTGGCAGATGAATATGTATATATAGAGTCTGCAGTAAACTTCGTCAAAATTTTTTTTCAAGATTTTCCTTCAGTTAATTTTGTCGTGAGCGCTTTTTGATTTAGGGTCTATAAAACAAAGTAATGACAACAGCCAATCCAATTAAAGGAGGGAAATAACTTTAAGGCCCAACGAGAACTCAAAGTAAGAACAATCTAACTGCCTGAAGCGCGGGGAAACGTGGGCGACCAAATCATGATTGGTTTTTTTTAGTTTTGCCTCTGATTGGATGAGAGAGTAGTGTTGTGTTTGAGCGCTTTTTGATTGAGTTTCGATAAACCAAAGTAATCACAACAGCCAATCCAAAGAAAGCAGGGAAAATACTTGAACTTTAAGCGCCAGTGATAAGTCAAAGCAAAAATAACCAAATTGCCTGAAGCGCGGGAAAACGCTGGCGACCAAGTCATAAATGGTTTTAGTTTAGCCTCCACGTTCCTTACTCAGTCAGTTCTCGGAAGCTGTGCACAGTCTAGATAATGATATTCCTAGGATGGACCAAATTAACCAAACAATTGCAAAAGTATACTACTTATTAACGTGACAATAGTTTCACTTCACCATTTGAACACGTGTGCATTTGACGCGAGCACAAGTTTAACTTACTTACATGTAAATGAAAATGTTCCGGTAAAAAATAACTCACATTCTGCGTGTTGTGGATGTACGTCGATATGGAACAAAAAGGCACGCGGTCTATTGCTAATGCGAGTTCCGCTCTAGACGGCCTTTAAGAATACAAAATGGCCTTTGAAAACAGAATTTACCGAAATGGAAAATGTAAAGTAAAATTGTTAACACACTCAAATCAAGGCATGAAAAATTAGCTGTTTCGTGGACACTTAAAAAACGTTTTATCAAAGTCCGTAAATATATTTATCATATCTCAGCCATATGCTTGGTGCTCAAAATTGACATTTCGCGCGTAGAGTCTTATTTAGAGTTAACCTGAATTTATCGCCGTGTTGCGCGCCGAACACATCACTCAAGCTTTCAGGTAGTGTGGTGCTTTAGGCCAATCCTAAATGCAAGGAAAGGGACTATTGTACCATTAAAATAAAATGGTCGCGTTTGAAGTCTTTTTTACTGATTTAAATCATTTCAGAGCAATTTAATCTCCGAAGAAATCGATTTCTATACACAATGGCGGTCAGTGTGGATAGGCGGCGAGGAATCTGCATATGATTGATAAACATCACAATGTTTTGCTGGTAAGTTTAAAGTTGGTCATTCCGAACTTTGCGCCATTTGAGGTCGAAAGGCTTCAACTTAGCGAGATTCCATTGCGATGTTTTCGCCTGACGGTAAAAACACTGGGCTTTGCAACGGAACATCTTCTTGTGTTTAGCTCACTAAACATGCTATGGCAATCCTATAAATTTTTTCGCCCGTCAATCAACTTTAAAGTGCTTCTTATTTTGGAAACAAAACTCTTTCACAAAGACAATGACCTTCACACAAATATTTATAAGACTTGTGCCCGAGAAATATCACTTCAGTCGACACTTTCCTCGTCTTTGTCGTCGTAACGAGCGATGGAACAAACTCATCCTGTACATCGCTATCAAAACAAGTCATCGTGATTCATTACATCGCTGCAACTATACTTGCGATTATTTCCAACCTATTTCAAAGAAAAGGTTCTTTCACAGGAACATTGCTTTCAAAAAATTTTTCTGTATACTATGCGGGGGGAAACTGGGCTGCCCCCGCGTTAAATTGTGGTTGCTTTTGCGCGTTCGAGGTCTTCTATCAAACACAAAGACGCAGGAAAATGTTTCATATTGTGTTTAGACGTACATCTTGTATCCTCAGGTTTGCCATTACACTTGAATTTCTAAACCACTTAGCCGGCTGTGCTGAATTGAAGTCAATCCTAATTTATTTTCATCATTTGACGCGTTAAAAGTGCGAAGGAGGTCAATACTTTTAAAGCTCAGTATAATTAATATATCTCAAGATTTCTTTCTCTTTTTAAAATGATTGAGAAATCGATTTCCATGCTCTAAGAGGGAAGCGCTCAAAATCAAATACAAAATGTTTCCTTTCATTATATTAATAATAATAGCTTCCAGATCTAAAGCAGGAAAACGGCAAACTGTTTACGCTAAAAGCTCGTTTTTCAGTATTTCTTACGAGATGCAAGACCTTTGCCGACTTGAAAGTTCAACAGGAAAAAACAATTTTTGAAAGACAGTCACTGTGATAAGTTAAGAAGAAACCAGAGTAACTAACGACGAAGACAATTAAAAAGGGTTAGCAATCGACGAACTTGAATCATTTCGCTGAATTTTGTAGGATGCACACCAAACTGCAAAGTCTTCCTACAGAGAGGAAAGCGAAATTAACGCCTTCGTCAACACTATAACTTTATGTTAACCGATGACTGTGCTGATGACGTATTCGGTTCAGTTGTTCTTTGCATGGAGCCATGTTGACATAGAGAGGTAAATATTCGAATCGAGCGATGATTTCAGAAGACAAAGAATTAAAGAAAAATGAACATACACTCAGATTTAAAGGCACAAAAAGCGGAAGACAACATGGCTAAAACGTTCGCCAAAATCTCCCTGATTTAGAATTTATCGTTTGTTTTGTTTAAGAAATATACATTCTTTTTTTTTAATTACACTGCACTGTCTAACTATTAACATGAACGAATTATTTAAACATGAAATGCAGTCAAAATGAAAAAATACGCGAGATCGCTACCTCCTTCATTTGAAAAAAAGGTGTTTCAGATATATAATGCTCTTTACTTGTGTTCTAGGAAATAAATATACAAAAAAACATTTCACTACCTTTAAAATCCTTAGAAATCTGTCTTGTCTTTTCTCGCTTTTCCCCCGAATCCTTTCAGCTGCCGTAGGTTTCCTTGTTTACAAATGAAATTCCTACCATCCGAAGGTTTCCTCTTTGTTATGCCTTTTTACATTTATTTTGGTGGTAATCCTGGCGGTTTGAAACAAAATCGGCGTTCCGTCAGATAGGTTGCTCTTCTGAATTCGTAGAAAGCGCTTGGTCTGACGAAACAAAAGCTTCCAGCTATGTCAGCTACAATGCGAAATTAATTATTTTTTTTACAATCATACACTAGAGAAATTCGCAATGAATCGCGTGTGGATTCAGAATCGGCGACTTGAAACATCCATCTTGTGTTTTCTCCCTCTTTTGAACCGAAACCTTCCCAATTTACGTAACAGGTCTTACGCAGAATTTCCGTCTTTATAGCTTTCCAATTGTGAATATAAATTTCTTTTCGGCGGGTATTCAAGTAGTTAACTCATCAATCGCTATACCAGATTAGATAAAAATTCGTGTAAGACACAAAAAACCCCCTTTCGTAGAGGTCGATTTTCAACGTGCTGTCCACTGAGGAGAAATATGCCTGATCTATTTGTGGTCAAAATTCTGAATTCATGTCAATTAGGCTTGTCTGAGGGTGCATATTAATCTCCTTGTAGGTGACTATCCACCTCCAACTAATTTGCATTTGAACCGTCAGAGGAGACAAAAACAAACTGCATTGGAAATATTAGAGAGATTGGCAGTTAATTCATTACGGTCGTTGGCAGCAAGGAGAGAATGAATTCAAGCGTTTTTGTCTTAAATAATAATAAAGAAATTCAACCAAAAATTCATTGAGGCGCATTGTTTCAAGGTAAAAGTTTCAATTTAGGTTGTAAACAATTTAAACCAAAAATTATAATTCGCCGACTTAAAATTCACCGTCCACCAATGACTCTGCTTATTCACTTTTTAAATACAGATGTTCTCCACCGGGTAATTTCCATATGAAAGAAGCCGCATTATAGAACTGACACTTTTTAAAACGGATGATTTGATCTCAAGTGTCCATAGATGCAATACCTTTTAGCTGACGCCGAAGCCATCGTGCTGACTTCTGTACGTTTTACGAAATCCTTTGAGGCTCAGAGCACAATTATTATTCATAAAACATGTGAAATGAAATAACATCGTGTTTGGTTATAGTGGAAGATAAAATATTTTCCTTAAAATCTCATAGATTCAGGTATTGTCTTAAGATTTAAGTTATGCAAACATTTGGGTAACATTGTGGATTACAGTATGTAATATAAAATGTCTAATTTCATGAATTTCTTGTTGCACGTCAAATATTACATTCAGTTTGCGAAACCAAAAAGAAAAACAGGTGAATTTGCGTTATGCAGATGTCAGAAGTCTCGCTGTTTTCCATCTCTTCAGTCGTGAGGTAATTCCCAAAACCTGAGTACAGTCTCTACCATTTTGAATCGGCATGTTTGATCAGCAGACCGCAAAATCGTGCATTTGTATTTTGAAATGATAACGATTCAAAAAAATTAGAAGCAGGTGTTTTTTGGGCAGCATGACAAAGTTTTTTTAGATTTAGTAATTAACTTGTTGAAGCGATGATCGGACTTTATTCACACTTCGTCCACGATTAATCCTGGGTTAGAAGAGTCTTTCGTTCGTTGAAGTTTTGCTTCATGTAACTGTCTTGCATACAGTTTAGTGTTTACTTTTTGTTTCATTCCATTTCATCCCATGCATGTGTTGAACTAAAACTTCACAAAACCGCGAAATCCCAAAGGCACACCTTAATCGAGAATAAACCAAACCGAGGTTGACTGTTAAATCCTGACACTGGAAAATAAACAGAGGAATATCTTTAGAGGAAGCTGCAGACCTTAAACTAAGTTTAGATTAGGTCAATTTTGAGCACTACCATTACATTTTAGGACAAAAGGAGTGCGAAGATGGGCGCACCCACCACCCCTAGCGGTCGTGCTCGGGCGTTTGAGACATGAAAGAAAATGAAAAAAAAGTTCGTGAGGCTATAACGGCAAACGTTTCAAACCATTCGGGTTTTCTTTAAGACTTATCTTGTTGGGATCGATCGATTTCTGTGAAATATCTTCGGAAGACTTTTTTAGATCGATTATCTACCATTGTCGGTAGTCGGTTGGTCGTGTATTGTTCGTCGGTTAATGTCAAATTGTCAATTGTTGCGTGTTTATCATAGGTCGCGACCACATCCGACGACAATATTCTCGCGACTGTCAAATTTTCTTCCCCCGGGTCGGCTGTCAATCGGTGCAAAGATTATTGTGGGCCACAACTGACACTTTGGAAGTGGCTGCCTCGGAAGAATAAGAGGCATGAACTCATATTCTTGCAAAGAGCGTTTAAATAAAAAGAAGCTGGAAAATCAAACCTTTCGTCTTCTAGTATAAATGATTTTGTCTTCAAGTGAATTTAAATATATGAAAATCATATATGTGAACTACGTATCAAGAAATGAATATGAAAGCGATCTTCGCAGTAATGCACATTACTTAAACATTAGTGAATGTAAGGCCTGATAAAGTTTCAGGCCTGTATAGGATTTAAACTCATGACCTCTGCAGTAACGGTGCAGCGCTCTACCAACTGAGTCAACCAGCCAACCGGGAGCTGGTCATTAAGTTGGCTCGTAATAAACCCGTCAAGTGATGAACAAACATCAGTCAGAGAAAATGCGAAAATCATATATATATATATATATATATATATATATGAAAGTCTTTGATACACATTACATATCACAGGCTAATATATATTTTTATATCAAAGGCTTGTGACCAGGTGCCGAGCAGCTTATGTTATAATAATTTTCAATCAGTGAAGGTGTTTCTTTTTTTTATCCAAATATGAATTGTAATTTACAGCTTTGATTTTTAACTTAAGGAGTGAAATAAAGGCTAAAACGAGATTTGAAAATTATACCGTCAATTTACGAGGACCTCCTTCAAAGCAGCTTCTAAAGTGAAAAATTTGTTAATCGGAAAAATACGCCTGTGGCACAAAAATGCATGGGTGGAGGCGCGGTGGCCTCATGATTAGTGCACTCGACTCCAGATCGTGTGGTCCGGTTTCGAGCCCTGGCCGGGGTCATTGTGTTGTGTTCTTAGGCAAGACATGCATAGCAATTTGGACAGAATTGCAATTTACATGTAGACCCTGCAATTTGATATGAATCTACAGAGAAATTAGGAACTGAACTTGTTTAAAGTTACAGACGTTAATGTAACTTTTATTAATCTCAAAATCCCTTCACTCGGGCGAAAGAACTCTTGGCTGGATGAAACTTTTGAAAGTATGTTTTAGCTTCCAGTCCTCAGGAAGAATTATTCATGGGAAAGTGAATTATAATATAGCTAATTTAGCTGTAATAAAATTATAATTTTTGGTTTTAGCTATAATTTAGGGTAACTCTGAAGAAAATTGTCTCTAGTGCCCAAGACCACAGAAATGGGCCCATGAAATGCAAGTAATTTCAACGATATCGATTAGCCAATGAACCAGTTAACACTTTCACTACGATTAAATATTTTTGCCAATTAATGACAAGCTCATTAAAAACTTAGGCAAGTATCAATCTTCCCTCCCAGCTATAGTCATAATCATCGGCCAAATCTTCATCACAAGAACTGCAACCAGTTAATAGTTGTAAATTCAAGACTTTCATAAGGAGGGATGGAAAGTGGATAGAGCCTAACTTGGCAATTTCTGCAGGGGGGATGACCTGCAATGGAGCCACTAATCCCAGTGTTTCTACGACTTGTCTCAACAGGTTATAATTTACTCTGCCGACAGCTGAAAAAACTCAATTCGTCAGTAGTTGCAAACTCAAACCTAGAATACGGATGTGGAAATAAAAGAAAATGCGACCAACTTTGCCGCATTCTTTTTTTGTTGCTAGCTTCGCATAGGAATAACCTTTGATTTAACCATAATTTCCTGTATTTCTACGACTTGTTTCAACAGGTTACAGTTCACGTTACCGAGGGCTAAAAAACCGGTGGTTTAGGTCGCAAGCAATAAAAAATTAAGCAAAATTTCCTTGAGGCGTCAATTGTTATGAAAACTTGAGTAGGATGTCCGAAACGATTCAATTAACCTATAAACAATATAAGGTGAGAACAGTTTAACTAGTTGACCTGCAAGAAATGTGCTTACATCTGTTGAAAAGCCGTTAACAAAGGATAAAAAGCTACTTCAATGATTAGTCTAACAGCCTTTGTCTTCAAGAACGCCAGTTGAAACAGATGTCTTCTTAATTCAATCAAGGTAAGAAATTGATGCTTTTAGATAAACTAAAACAAAATTTAACTAACCAAAACCTGGAATGGAACGGAAGAAGCCTACTTGAAGGCTTAGAGTTCTGGATGAAATTCTCTCATCGGTCTGCGCTCACCTGAATCGCTCCATCGTGTCGTGAGATAGCAGCGACGCATAATTATAAAGTGGTTTTATGATGATCTACTTATTAAAGGTCAAAAGTTAAACTGCAAGCTTAAAGTTTGTAGATTTGGGGAACAGTTAACTTCAACATCAAATTATCGCTTGAGTAAGCACTCAATATTAAATATTATAACGGCGTTATCGAAGCATAACCGCTTCTTTGAGTTTTTGTCTAATAAATTAGCTCTTGATTGGTTGGTGTTTACAACAGACGATTACGTTGAAAGTGAATTTATCGTCGGGATTTATGACACATGAGATCTTCGGATGCAGGGCTTCTAGTCCGCCTGGAATGATGTTAGACTGATAGAACTACTGTGTCGCTAGAATGAGAAATTTGCGGTCACCAGATCATCCTGATCGCATGAGATACTCCTTGTACTTCTCGTAGTAGTGAGTTAAGCAAATCGGTAAATTATACTTCTAACAATTTTAACAGGGCAATGCTTTTACTTCTGAAGTTCGCATGCGTTCTTTCAGTTGTTATTCTGTACATGCCTCTGCTGTTCGTTTGCAAGTCAGTGTCCACGACCGTGAATAAAAAGCCAAACTCGCGAAGAACAAACGGCTGTAAGTACTAAACTTGAATAAGATACGTAATCCTCACATGGTGAAATCATTCTGAAAGAAAACACTATTATCACAATTTAAACGATCTGTTGGAAGACAGACGCATATATGACATCAACAATGAAAAAATTTTCTTCCTTATTGCAAAAAACAAATTGATTCTAAGTTGCTGTGGGTCTGTTTGGTAATAGATCACAAAAGACGTCATAACACGGTAAGAACATCTGTAACATACTCAACTGCGCTTTGTGTGCTACTTTTTTGTTTACCACGTTTTAATGCCATCTGTAATCTATAACTGAACAGACGCACACGTGAAATCATTTTGAAAGAATTTACGATAATCCCAAACTGGTGAATAAGATTCCCTAAGCAGTCGTTCAGTTGTTGTGCCAATTCTAGCAGATAGTTCAGGCCGGTGCAGCAACCAAGATGAATAAGGTCGTCTTCTGCATTATTTGTCTCTCAATGTTAAGAGTTGTTGTAAAGGTTAAAGAAAGAAGGTTTAATAGGACTCGGGTTTATAAGTGTCTCAATAGACCAGTTGTCGTTGAAATATATGTTTGGTACAATAAACTAATACTTGATTACGTTTTATGCCATTTTTTAGTTCCCGCCCCAAAATAGAACCGACTTCAATTAAGTATCTTTGTGGATTGCGAAAGGTGTCTGAGAGCACATAAGAATAATTTTAATTGTGCTCTTTAACCTTTTTCATTAGATGTGGAACTTTGCTTTGATACTGAGCCAGAACGTTGCAAGAATTTCAAATTTTACTGCCTAACGCGATCTCAGTTCATGAGCCAAAATTGCAAGCTAACCTGCCAGATGTGTCATCCAGGTGGGTGAGCCTCGTTTCAAAGTTTCTTTATTGAACTGACTGTAAATATCAATCCTCGATTGTTTTGACTTTCCGAAGCTTTATTCTGAGATTGGTTATGAACACCTGTACCACTCATTCGTGACCAATAAGAGGCCAAAGTGATTCCTTTCGCGAATTGGTTAAAGCGTTTTCCTGAGCTTTAGGTAGATTGCATGTGCTTACATCGGTCCCTTGAGGTGTTAATCTTTGCTCTACTTGGCCATCGAGATTTCTTCGATTTATAATTTTGCGATTCTCGATCAAAATGCACTCTATGTGAAATTGCGTTCGCACAGGTCCTCTTTTCCACAGAGAAAATGAACATATTAGTACTTGCGAACACCAACATAAACGAGGCACAACCCAGACCCCGTAACCCTGTACCACCCAGTACCATTGTGCTGACTGTGAATCTTTAGTGATGATTCTCCTTCCTAGCTGATCCGTGATTAATCTTTTCATATTACTTCTTAGGTGATCCCGTGTTCGATTTATCAAGTAAATGTGCTGTAGAGCTGGATAAGCGCCAGGAGGAACTTTGTATACTAAACGAATGGACTACAGTCTGTCCACATACATGCAAAGGCAAGTTACCTTTTACTTTGTAAGGGATATAGAATCTCGACGGCGGGGTACGGCTTCTACCTGTACTAGCTTCAGGCAGTTGAAACGCCCCATGATATTTCCACCAGGATGAACTATAAAACTTTTTAGTAGGTATTTCCTCCTCCCCATGTTTTACAACTTCATTAAATTGATGTTGTTTCAGTGAAAAAATTTCACGACTTATCGTGCAGTGACGACGTCGATAGTGGACCCAAAGAGCGTGATGCACGTGCGTGCTTTCATTGTTTATTGTCGATGTTAATTTCTGCTTAAATTCGCTCGTACTGAGAACAGTTGGTTTTGAAAAGTAGACCATGTTAGTGAGGTTCTCTTCTCCTCTGAGAAAACACACAAAATAAAAGTGAGTCATCGTTCAACCAGCTTGTTTGTTTGTTTGTTTTGCCATTTACAGAGTACATCTGCGCTGACAAGGAGCAAGATTGTGCAAGTTTAGCGAGTCGCAATGGCTGCCTTTTACAACATGCGTACATGACAGAGAAATGTATGCTGTCATGTGCCATGTGCACTCCAGGTATGGGTCAAAAGTCATTTTGCTGACCTTTTTGGTTTCTAGGACCTTTCCTGTCATTTTCCCGAAGTGTCAACTTTTGGAATTTTAGGATGCTTTCTCAAGGCTTAGTTTTATAGAGGCGGCCAAAAGGTGTCTAATGCTGATGTTCGCTCATAACAATTATTTACCGAGGACGAGATGATTAATTGTTTTAGTATCTACCACACATAAGCAAAAGAAATTGGTTCAATTCTGTCAGTTTACCAAAAATTGGTCGGAAAGTAAATTGTTGACGCGAGATTTCGTATCTTTGGCTGCTCGGAGGTGAATAGTGATAATTACAAACGAACCAGCCAAAAAAAGTGCGTGAAAAGTACCATTCACCTGTGTGTTAATACTAATTCTTGGTATCATTCTTCAATCAACCGTACTCTAACGTTATCATTTTTCTTACACCATCTGCACATGAGATTTTTAAAGAAGGTATCGATTATAGTACCGATCTTGAAGAGCACCCAACCGCGAATAAAAAAAATCCTTATAGGGCACTTGTCCTAAGCCCATGAAGAACTATTTTTCTCATCTAATTTTGTCTTCCTTAGGTAATACTGTGATGGACACAACCAGTGAGTGCAACCCTAAACAAGATCTTTGTCGAACTGACTGGGAATGGAGAAGAATTTGTCCACATACATGTAAAAGCTATATTCAAAGTCAACCACAAGGAGCTAATACTAACCAACAAGTATCAGCACAAGTCATGCAACCCCAGGTGCAGTCAGGCGGGGCAGTGCAACCTCAGCAACCAGTTGCTAATTATCCCGCACTACCAACTGTTCAACAGCTCCCGACAGCTGCTCAAACGCAGCTACAGCAAACAGGCGGGGCAGTGCAACCTCAGCAACCAGTTGCTAATTATCCCGCACTACCAACTATTCAACAGCTCCCGACAGCTGCTCAAACGCAGTCGCAAGCCCAGCACCCTGGCCTGGTCATTCAGCCACAATTAAATTCTGCTCTTCAAGCTGGTCAGGTGGGCTCCGTGGTGCAGCCTGGTACCATGCAGCCACAAACACCTGCCGCCGCCGCTCAGCAGATAAACCCAGGTATACGAACCAATCAAATACAAACAGAGACTCAAATACCTCCTCCGATAAACCAAGAAGTGCAACCTGGACAAGTGCAACCTCAAGTTCAACAAACACTTCCTCAAGTGAACCCTGCAGCACAGACTGCCCAAAATTATCCTCAAGTGCAACAAGTGCAACAGGCAGCCCCCCAAGTGAATCCAGCTATTCAACCGCAGGCCCTTGCTGTGCAACAACAAGCTCAGCAACCTTACACTCTACCAGGTGTATCTCAGTACCCTAATCAGGCACAAGTTAACACGGGTAAATCTTTATCGTAAATACCATATGACTCAGCAAACTATATAGGATTGTAAAATAGTTTTGAATATAACAAAGGTTAAATTTTATTATTTCACAGGCCTTATATGGAGGTAAAAAAGAAAATGTGATCTCTAGTGATTACAAATGGAAAACTATTTATATCTGGCTGTGATGGCCCCAAACGAAGCGTCAAAAACGAGTCAAAGGATAAATATTCTCACACTTTTGCGCAACCTATTTTAATTACTTTGGATAACTCTAAGGTTAATTACAAGGACTAAAATAGGACTTCATCAGGAACTACATTGAGATATCTAATATAAGATATGATGGATATGCGAGGTATTCGCTAACAATAAAGAGGAAATACTGTGTGCAGCGGGTCTGTTGAGCTATGGTTGAACCTCGGCATTACTAAACTAGGGATCCAGAGGCCAGTTTCAAGCCTGTAATTCAATGTTCTACTACAGGTCAGACCTATCAACCATTATCACAACAGCCTCAGCCCGGAACAGTTCGAGGACCAACAGAACGAGAGAAGGGACCTGAGAAGTCAAAGTCTGCCAAAGTAACTCCTGCGGAGGAGACAAGCCAAATGGGAAAAATGGCCAAAAAGAAAGAGAATAAGAAAAATGTTTCTGCCAAAAAGGCTCCTGAAGAGGAGGCGGGCAAAGAGGATAAAATGGTCAAAAAGAAAGGGAATAAGAAGCATGATTCTGCCAAAGGGACTGCTGCTAACGATAAATTGAAAGTGGATAAAATGGTCGAAATGGAAGATAAGAAGAAAAGTGATTCTGTCAAGGAAACGGCTGTAGAAGAGATAGAGAAACTTGATAAAATGGCCAAAATGGAAGATAATAAAAAAGATGATTCTACCAAATGGACTGCTACAGAGGAGAGAGGGAATGTGGATAAAATGGCTAACAAGAACGAAAAAAAAAAGAAAGATGATTTCCAGAAAGAGTTGAACGTTAATCTTGGAGGTGAAGCAAAGAACAAAAACCACAAGAAGACAAGGGAATATGAAGATAGAGCTCAAGTAAAGGAGAGCATCTAATGAGCCACAATGGGAAACCAAAAACGGTATCAACAAGACTGAAGTGAGGCTGACTTACAACACAGGGTAGAAACTAAGCCAGGGAACCGATGAAGCCGAAATAAAGGATAGTCAAAGTTTCTTGTTAGAAAACATTCGATTCATGTTTACAATTTTGTCCAGCCGGCTGGAGATGACAAACATATTACAGTCCTATGAAAACTTATTTGACTAATGGAGCATTTTTAGGTTTTTTAGAAATTTTAGTCCGTATTTGTAGGTGTGTTGAAGGAAGACCATGAATAAAACTTGAAAACGGAATAGTTCAAACGTTTAAGAATCGATGTTGCATGTTGAAATAACCGGTTGTTCCAAAAGCCAATGGTTTTTCCTTGCTCGAAAAGGTGTCTTCTAGAAATTCCACTAAGAAGGAGTGGGCGAGATTTGAAGGGAAAGATTTACAAAAGCATGCAGTATATTGATAAAAAACACAACTTTTCCAGGACACTAACCCTTCCTAGATCTCCCAACCGCATTCAAAATTCAGCCTGAAAAGTGTTTAGGTCGTCGAAGCCTGAATTTTCTGCAATGGCTTAAATTGTAGTTCAGCTGCGAGGGTCATTCCTGCGCTTGTACGGAAACTGCTGAGAACATATCAGCGTAAGAGGAGGGAAACTGAAAGGCCTTTTACTTCAGATTAGAAGGAATTGCCCAGGATTGTATCTGTTTATCAAACTTGACACAAACATTTCTTGTAGCTGTAAATTCTTCCTTTCTTTGTAAAACGATCTGCCATGTACTTTTTTTTCATAATAACTTTTTGTCATTGCAGTTATTTGGTAACACAGAATGCTGTTTATTTTAAAGGGCATTCATTTAAATGAAAATCTCCCAGTAGAGGCTCGGTCAGTTCAGGTAAATAAATAGCGTGTAACGTATCTAACGATCACATAGCACAGAATCAGCCACGTTGGAGAACATGGTGCATCTTATGACATCTCAAACAGAGAGAGGGTTGATCCTGAGTTGTTTTCTGTGTCCCAGTAATCCTATATCACGTGGTCGTAGAAGGTTTCTTTCGAATAAATATAGCTCTCCTGACCCCGGTTTGTTTGAGGTCTCTTCAATAATGGTGTCCAACCGTGAAATAGTGTTTTGAGTCGATGAATGAAAAGGAGGAAAACATTTGGATACTTTTGACTTCGAAATGGGCGGTTTTATGGCTCTCAATTCATTGACCCGTGAAAAAAAACAACTAATCTTCACCACGCAATAGTAAATTTCTCAATTTTACGACAGTCTCAAAGTACTTGTTTGCTAAAATTTCCAAAACCTCTTAGAAGCTACGATTTTTTGTAGATCAGTCAAAAAGTTCATCTCACAAAGAAGAGAGCGAAGAAAAACTATGGAAACAGGGACATTTAATGATAACATTGTAGTTTGACTGAGATTCCGTCATTGTTGGATCTACTTGACATTTCAATTCCTTCTCATTATTTTCATGATATGAAGGTGGCGTCAGCAAATACCATAAGGCCTAGGTAAGAAATAAAAACGATGACCAATTCGGCAAAAGGGATATATCTTCGAGCTCCATTTCTCACAATGAACAATGAGTCATAGCCTAAAGAATTAAACAAGTATTCCTTGGTTCTGAATAACTTGAAAAGGTAAATAATTTGTCTGCTTGGTCGTCCAAACAAGTCAGAGCTTAAATGCAGTGAACTTTGACGAAAATTACTGATCCTTTAGGAATTTGCTTGTGGCCTTTTGTTCTCGTTTAATTATTTACTGGTCATATGTCCAAATGGGTTGTTGCATCCTTCGTTCAGTGAGATTGCCTCGGCAGTATTTTGACTGCAACAAGTTTGTTTTGTCCGCAGCCACGCGCAAAAAATCAGGTAGGTCATCTATCGCTCACTGAATCTTTCGCTTTGTATGCTTTTCAATAAGCATGCTTGGGTCCGTTACTTTAGGCACTCTAAGGTTTTTACGTCAAGGGCAAAAAACCCTCCGAGTACAACATGCAAATCTACTTCGTTAAATTTGCCTAGCAGTAGTGAGCCATCAGTGCTCAGGGATAAAGTTCAAGGAGTTGTCGACTTCAAAATGGAGCTTTCGATTGTTTCGTTTTCTCTCCTTTTTAATTTTAATACTTATTCTGGCCTTCGAAATAATTTTTAGGTTATAATAAGTTGAAAGAAAATAGAACGCCCTGGCATTCCATCTAATAATGCTTTAAAGCGAGTTTCGCACTCAGCTGGCAACATGGATTATTACTTTGAATAGCAGATGCGAAAAAAAATGCTTCGGTTGATATCAGTCAAACTACTTTAATGTGATGGTCTGATGAACTGTTTGAAAGACTTAAACTGATTAAAATCTCTCTCAAAATGTTGCCCAAAAACCAGCTTATAAGGTTCTGACTTTGAATTTGATGTACCTTACATGAATGACTATTTACGCTTTTCGACCTTGTCTAACAAGTTTGTACAACTTTTCCTGTTGGTCTGCGTTTATGAAATAATATGGACTCAAAGCGCTCCGTACCTGTTCGGAAAATGACTGATTATTTCAACCATGTTCATAAGGTCACGCTAAACCCATAAGTGTATTATGACACTGATAGTCAAAATTAAGTTTGTTTCGCATTGAAATCATGCAAGTTTGGGGTCTAAAATTCCCAAATTCAAGCAACGTCAATGCTGAAAACAGGACAAATTTGTGCTTGACTGCTAGAAATGATACGAGCAATTGACCGCCTTACATGCTTTGCTGGTGGCCGGAGTATTTCAAACATCGTTACTTCCATTTACGATGGAATTAACTTTCTATTAGAAACAAAATAACAGAGAAAAAACATTGGGGGACGTGTTTTCTGTTGAACATCCCGGTGTCTCTTGGCTATTGACGGCTGATGCGATCGTGTTATGCGATTTTCTGAGTAAAAGAATTTCTGTACAGGACTTTAATCACGGACTGACGGTTCGAAGACTCGAGCATAAGTTATTGCAAGAGTCAAGTTTGAGAAAGTGAAATGTTGAATGCCCAGTTCGCACAACTTGGCGCTTATTTGAAACTCTCAGTTACTGAGTTTCACCTAAAATAAAAGAAATATAAAGTAAAGAAGAACAAGCAAAGTCATCTTCTGGAAAAATATTGGAACTGTCGCAGAAAATTTGGTTTTGAGTAATTACCCCCCAGAAGGTCGATGACGTTTGCATAAGATCATTGATCTACTGAAGGGTCCAAAGTGACACCTAAAATTCACAACAAGCAAAAGGCCTTTAGAACAAAAAGCTGTGGGTGTATTCAAGGTGAGATGATATCTTTAATACGAAGAATATACACGATATCACGGATGGTACCGTTACTTTGTTCTCTTGCAATCATTTCTCGGCCATTTCGATAAAATTAAGTGAATGACATAACCTTTCTAGGATGCTATATAGGAGTCAATTGCTTGCTTTGATTCTATTAAGTCCAAATTAGGAAACTCTGACCTCATTATAGTAATAATCATTTGAAACTTAAAAGAAAAAGTAAATGTTCCGGAGATCTATTACTCTTTCAAATGTTCAATTGTGAACATAAAAGTGTTTCAAATTCAAATTGTGGCACTACCTGTCAAACCTAGTCGACGGTGGCGGATTGGACTCATGTACTAGATTTTCTTACTAAAACATTTCAAATTATTTTGAAATGCTTTGGTCCAAAGAGGGGCTACAGAGAATAAAAAGGAATTCCATCCCGTAGAAATTATATGATGATCCAAGTTCATTTTGTCTGGTACCGAATCAATTTCATGATTAAAATGGTGCACTTCTGAAAATCAAGCAAGATTCTAAATGTGCGTTGTTTCCTCTTAAAAAAAAAAAAACTAAACTAAATTTCCACAAGCAAGTTTGTTTTGTGTCGTATGTTTTTTATAGAAAATTGCTTGTTGTATCCACAAACAAAAAAAAACCTGCCAGCAACTGTAAATTCTCAAAGCTAAGTAACTGTACAAGACTGCCTTGAAATTTCCGCGGGCAAGTGTCCTCAGTAAGTCATCTGTACTCGCTAGTTTCGCCGAGGCCAGGATTGTTCACGACAACTCTCCTTTTGCAAAAATTGTATGTGAATAATTGAAATCGCCAAAGATAAATTTTCCGCTGATTATCGCAAATGCTTGGAGTTTTCACTCTTCTTGTCCAAGTGGAGTCTAGAGTTTGGAGGAGTTATTAGCTTGCAATTGTTAAATTAACTAACTTACTAACTAAGCTGACTAAATACTTCATAAGCAACTGCTGTTTTTTCTTTATAGAAGGCAAGTGGCAATGAAATCAACGGTGGTTTTTGTTTTGTTGACGATACTCGGCTCCTTGTGTCAAGGAAAGCCTGTTGAAAAAAAGAAGGCTGCGAAATTGAAGGATAAGCCACAAAAAGGTATGAAAATACCAAGTCCTGAAACGTGATTGTTGTGTAAGGCTGACCTAATTTAGTGCTACATCAAGATGACACGCTTTGGTTGTTAAGTCGGTATTTGAGGTTGCTTGACGCGTACATGCAAGAGTTTGCAGCAGGGTATGGTTATGAGAAGTTCAAGTCTTTGATTTGTTTTGGTTTCTTTTTGCTTTTGTTCTTCAGACAGCGTGTGTTTTGACAAGGATGTGAGATTCTGCAAAAAATGGGCGCCCCTGGGTTATTGTGCGAAAAGCCATTCAATCATGTCAGGGAAATGCAAGTTAGCCTGCAAAATGTGTTCTCCAGGTACGAAGAAGCAAATAAAAATTGGTTTGTTCTTGCAGTGCACTCATTCGCTTTTCAGTATAATTAATGTAGTTATCAATCTTGGTGATTAAGCGTACTATTATAATCGGTCGTAGGTTCAATAATTCTTTATTATCCATCTACATCAGTAATCTTTTAAATGCGTTTAATATGCTCAGCTCACTCGTGTATACATTGTTTGCGATATCGAAAAAAACAAATATGTTCCGAAACTAAAGCATGTAACAAACGATCGAAGAACACGGAAAGGGATCAGAATTATTTCTCAAATTTTTTCTCAGCCTCGAGGTCTGACTAATCATTTTTTTCTTAGTCTTGCACTGCTACGTTCATGAAGTAATCCTTGGACATTTTACATATCGTAGGGGAAATGCTAATGGATGACGACAGCAGATGCAGCAACTGGAAGAGTTCTGATTTTTGCGCCAAAGCAAATCACCAGCCTTATATGTTTAAACACTGCAAATTTAGTTGCAAAGGGTTTGTTGCTTTACCATCCGTCCCTGAGAAGAAACTTGGTGACACCTTTGGAATGGGTGGACGATACGGACAACAGCCAATGGCTGGAAGGTTTGGTCAACAGCCATATGGAAGGCCACCATATAGTGCACAACCAAACATGCAACAACAATATGGTCAGTATGGGCAGCAACCCTACGGACAACAGCCTTATGGTCAGCAACCCTACGCTCAACAGCCTTATGGGCAGCAACCCTACGCTCAACAGCCCTATGGGCAGCAACCTTACGGACAACAACCCCAATATGGACAACCATCATTTGGTCAGCAGCCATCGTATGGCCAACAAGGAATGATGCAACAGCCTTGTGGTCAACCTCAAATGACTACGGATCCTTGTGCTCCTCCTTGTCCACCTCAGCCACCTTGCGGTCAGCCACCGTGCCCACCACCACAACCACAACCCCCATGTGGAGGTCCACAGGCGCCTCTGCCTCCCCAGCCACCAGCTCTTCCACCACCACCACCAACGGAAGAAAAAGAGGGAAAAGAGGAGGAAAAAGAAGAAAAGGGAGAGAAAGAAGGAAAGGAAGAGAAAGAAGGATCGCTGAAGCGGCCACCTCCCGTTGACGCCCGCCGTCCTCCACCTAGGCAGCCATACCGACCTTACCAGCCTTATGGAGCTCAAACTCCTTACGGCCGCCCACAATATGGACAGCAGCCACCCTATGGACAGCAACCACCCTATGGACAGTCGGCATATGGACAGGCTGGCTACCAACAACCCTACAATCCATACGGTTCAGATCCCTATGCCCAGCAACCATCTCCTTACCAGCAACCTTCTTACCAGCAACAACAATATTATGGACAAAATAGGCAACCTCAAGCGCCAGTCCAGCAAGTTCCTCAGCCCGCACAACCTGCACCTGTTGCTCAGCCTGTCGCACCTGCTGCTCAGCCCGCAGCACCTGTTGCTCAGCCCGCAGCACCTGTTGCTCAGCCTGCCGCCCCTGCTGCTCAGCCTGCTGCTCCTGTTGCTCAGCCCGCTGCACCCGGTAGGTTAAAGTGTCTTTGCCCTGCCACACAATCACGTCCCTTCAACCTTCCACATGCGTCTATATGTCTGATCATCTGTTTCCCCGCTCCTTGTACCATTTTTCTATCTTCGTTTACCTCTTCCCTCTTTTGCACCTTTCCTACGTCCATAGAGCTAACCATCCAAACTCTCCAACTTCCTATACCCCTTCTGCCTTCCTTTAGAAGCACCCAGCCTTCCTTCCTTCATTTAGACTCTAAAGGACTCAATCTCTGATACTATTCTAAAGTTCCTTGTTTATCATCGAAGGGTTTTCAGTCACATTCTTGTATGCAGTTTCATTTAAGATAGCTTTAAAGTACCATACACTCATCAACATCTCTCTTTCTAAAACTCCTTAGTCGGTCCGGCGGCTGGACCCGCTGGTCCCGCGGCCCCTGAACCACAATCTGATTTCGCGCAACCGGGGGGTCAAACGTATGTCATTCAACATCCTTGGCCAGGAACAGAAGGTCCACTCACTATCAAGAAGGAAGGTGTAGAGCAAAAGAAAGTAGAGCCGAAAAAAGATCTCAAGCTGGCTGCTGATGAAGTAGTAGTGGCATAAGTTTTTAGACTTTTTAAGGTAAATAGTCCGCTTTATCGCGAACCTCGAGTTTTCCGCCGCAATTTTTTAATATGTGAAATGCGGTCGTATTCAAATGCATTTGGTCTTTATTAAAATTACCTTTTCGTTTATAAGACCTTATAACCTTGAAGGAAGCTTTATAAAGGAATTCATGATTTTCATTTGAAATTACCTAATATTTAGACTCGAAAGATGGGTTTTGATCTCTTTAGAGAGTTATTTTTATCAAATATGCCTCGTAAGTGTTATCTATTGCAGTCCTCGAATAAGTGTCTGAAGTAATCTGGAATTCTTTGGTTTTGCTTCATTTTTCACTTTGGTGAACTCCTTCTGCATTTTGAACTTATCAAAAAGACAACTTAAAAACTTGGAAACTTGCCTTTTTTTTTGCGTCCGTGGCAAGACATTCTCCTGTATTCATTAAGTGTGTGAAGCTTAGCTTTTTAGCATCGATCGCTTCAAATCATTTTTAGACACGTTTTCATGAGACTCAGTTGAAGTATTTTTGTTTATTTTCAGCCGATACACCAACGAATGACTCAGTTATGAGTTGCTAATCGTTTATGACGCTGTACGCAAAAGTGTTGCGACTTCTCTTTGCATCTGATGAAGAAAGAGCTCGATTATGGCATGCGTATTAAGTTATTAAACTTGAATATACAGGAGCCTCAATGAATGATCGGCTGCATCATGCTATATTCCTATCAGTCATTTTTATTTCTCCTAAATGGCAAGACGAATGGTCTTCTGATTCAAAGACTACTTTTATCTTTTAAAAAATAAATCACCAAGACTGAAGAATTTTTTTATTTTTGTTATGTGCGTTCAACAACCAACAAAACTGGAGTTCAGTGGCATTCTTGCACATTTCGTTAAATCTTATGTTTCCACTGTCTCGCTCAAAACAATTCACCACACGTATTTGTCAATTCAGACGTTGGCTTTTTTTTGTTTTTAAACTCGCAAAATAGAATCTAAGCATAAATTCAAATAAACTTTATTTCTTCCTTGAGTTCTTCATTGATATATGTATCGGAATCTAAATTCTCCACACAGGCTTGAAGTACGTTTTCCTTATCCGCCCACTCTACGTCGCTCACCAGGGCTTTAAGCTACACGATGGCGGATATGGCACTGAATTCGCCCACCCTTCAATTCCAAACCTGGGTTATTCGGTGAACTAATTTGCATTGATGGTACTCATTCGTACTCTTGGGGAGGGGGGGGGGGAGGGGAGAGTGAGGGTTTGTAAAGTAATGTGTGTTGATCAAGAACAACGCAATATGTCGTTTAGGGCTCAAGTCCTGACCCCATCGATCAAGAGTCAAAAGACAGCTGCGCATCTCCGTCATCAGTATGAATTTCCTTGGAAAAGGGAAAGACTTTGATATTTATTATGTGACTGAATTATGCTTTGGAAGAATATCCGAATAAGTTGAACCACCAGTTTTTTCCAACGAGGTACCCGTCGACATGGAAAAAAAACGATAGCAAAGATTTTCTTCATTCAGTTGAAGATGTTGAAACTTTTAACCGTGGTAATCGTTTTCTGGTAAGAGTCCTATACTTTATATTACTCAGGTTTTAAATCAAAGTGTCGAGGGAACAAGACAGGACAATGGCCTTAATTCAGCTCTTTTCTTATGTTTCGTCTTTCACGATAAACGATTTAAAAACATGGCGTATTCTTAGTTGCTGGCTTTCATAGAATCTAAACATTTTCTTTAAAAAATGAATATAAACAAGAAAGAAAAATAATTTGTCATGAATAGCAGGAGTTATTAAAACCCAGAAAAACACAGCCTAGATTTTGGAATAAATATAAGGTAAAATTGGCTTACTGTGTTTTTATAACAAGAAACTTCGAGAGGTTTTCAACTCATTACTTGTAAGAGGCTAGCACTTCACCACGGTTCCACCAAACAAATGTTTACGAGGAGTCTATTTCAAAACGATAAATTCTTTCACACTGCAGTTTTGTGATATGTAGCACCTGTCAAATCTATCCACGCAAGGCTGACCGCTTTCATTGATTCGTTCAATTCGACGTGGATTTGTGTTCTACAAATTATGAAGTAAAAACTAGCTATAGACGGTAAGTTTTCTCTTCCTAAATAAACTAATGGGCTTCCAGCTCCAGAACGTTTCTCCTAATACGTGCTTTTCTTAAATTTATTAAGAACAATTTTCAAATTTTATTTCATGAGTGATAAAAAAATTGCATATATATAAAATTGCTCGATGAGAATTCAATTTACATAGACTCAACTATAAAAATAAAATAGAACGTAAGCTTTTTTCTATACAAACCTTTTTATTTAATTCTTCAGATACCACGAAACTTATGACGGGATGGTTGAATGCGGACAAAAGACTCAAAATGCTGTCTTCTCTATCATTTTATATGTCATTGTCTCAGGTACGGTGTAAGCAAAAATCTTGTGGTAGACCCACTTGTAAATAACCCAATGTGCTCCGGCGAGGAGATTAACCAACTGCTTATTCAAATTACAAACTGCCTTCTTTCTTACCTTTTCGCTGCTGAGAACAGAATGTTATGGCAGATTACAATTTTGTCTCTTTTTAATTTTTCAGTTATTAATCAGCAAGATTGTTTCAGCTACGCATCTCAACAATTTAAAACTATACAGTTTATTTAATGAGGTACTGAATTGATGGGAAAACACTCACATGGATGTTGTAACATTTGGACGTGCATCAAATAGAGACTAGTTTCCCAAGCAGTTTCATTTACATTAGCGTTATTACGTTGCGTGTTATATTCAAAGCTAGCATATTTCGTGTTTGTTTGGTTGTTTCAGTATTTTATCTTTGTACGAAAGAAGCCGTGCAAGGTGCCCCGATAGCATTAGATGTCTCTCGAGGTAAGACATATTCAAAACCCAATAATTTAGCTTAATTGCGTCATAAGGCTCTCGTCGTTAACGACACTCACAACCTTTCTTCGTGAATGGATGCTCATCTTTGAATTTCTCAGTATCTGTGGGTTTGATCGAAAGCAGACTCTGATGATCATTTTGGAGTTCTATCGTTAACGTTGTTGTTGCTTTTGTTTTTTTGTTTTGTTTTGCTTTTTAATAATGGCCTATCTCGAACTCTCTAACTGTACTGTTTTCTACGATTAAAAAATACGCTCTATCACATTATTGTATCAGAAAAGGGGAAAGATAGATGATAACATCGTGTTGCTAAGTAAATGCGACCTAAAGACACTTTCTATTCATTGTACTCTTGATGAATGATTGACATTTTTACTAAATCAATCATATATATATATATGCATCGTTATATATGCATGGGGTAGTCACGTATATGCATGGGGTAGTCACGTCAAAACTTCTTTTCCATTTTATTGACCCTGTAGTTCGTATCAATCCACTGGAGTGTTACGATAGGGTCAAATCGTGCTCAAAAGAAGCTAAAAATGGATTCTGCGCGTCCAACTATCATTACATGATTGACAGATGTCCATGGAGCTGCCGGTTCTGCAGAAAAGCTGGAGGTAATAAATCGATCATATTATTAAACGATAAGGCACTAGATTTTTTAAGTGACCAGCACTGAACCGAACATGATACATTTTATAAGATATTCTTCCCTTGCGATGCTGACGTCAACGTAGTAGACAGACAAGGAGCGTAATTTCAGGAGGCGATGTGGCTGAGTGATTTTTGTGCGCTGTTTGACTTGGAAAGTGGCAACAGTCAAACGTTTTTTACATCTACCTTCTCAATTAGATCTTTATCTCGGTGCCCCTATTCAACTCTTGAATCGAGATCAAATATTTTTTTCTTCTACCTGCTCAAATAGATCTGCTTCTCGGTTGCACCCTTGTCAACTCTTCTGCAGCGGTCGTGTAAAGAAAACCAGTTGAACGTGATATCCAACTGGTTTACTGGGATTTACAACAATTTAGGTTTCGTTTGCTTCAATTGGATTTGTTTCTCCTTAGTCCCCGCTAAATTCCTCGGCTGCATATTTCAAAGGCCAACTGGCTTCCTTCCTTCCACTGAATTAAAAATTAGAGGAACGATACGTTTGATTTAAGTGGGGTGCGTATGAACAACCTGGACTTATGTAGCTATGTACACCTCTGCGGTGAGATGAAAAATAAACTATTTGAAAAAAAAGAGGAATAAAAAATTACCAAGTCTACGCTTTCTAACCATGTAATGGCCAAACGGTTAAATTTTTGAGGGGTTAATCCCTGTATGGAAGGGCGACTCAAGCTGGAAAACCTTTCTATCGTCTCCTTGGATGATGCATATGAATGGTTGTTTAATCGTCAATGATTCGGCAATATTCTTGAACGTGTTAATAACTTTGAAGATTTGCTGAATTCATGTTAGGAGATACTGACAAATGTGAAGATGTCGATCAGCACTGTCCAGAATGGGTGTCAAACAATGAATGCGCGACGCGACCAGACTACATGGCTCAGAACTGCAAAAAGAGCTGCGAGATGTGTGGTCCAGGTGAGTTGCTTTTGACAATCCAAAGGTGTTTCTTTAATATCGTGTTCCTAGCGGGCTGAAGGAAGATGATTTAAGCAACTTTCTCAAAAGAATTAAAAACGGAACTACAGCCAAATCTAAGCCTTACCCTGATTCGTTCGTAGTCTATAGCATAATTTATCTTATCCTTAGTAGTTTTTGCGATTTCAAATTAAACGGCTCAATCGTTTTTAATTCTTGTTTCTATAGAAAGCGAGTACAAAGTGAGTGACTCGGAACCCAGTTGTCCAATCTGGGCCAAAGCTGGTTGGTGCCAGAAAAATTCAGACCTGCTTAAAAAATGTCCGCACAGTTGTCAAAAGTACGGTTATATGGGTGCAAATTCCATGGAAGAACGCTACATAACAGTCAACTTTCAGAATACTTCACATGTAACAGCCACAAATGTCACTGATTTTGCTGCACCACCGCCGCCATCTGCTGCTATTCGTCCTCATTCAGAACTGGAATCGGTAAGACTTGGATATAGACAGAGTTAGTCATAAGAAAAAGTGCATGAAATTTTTTTAAGCTTGTCTCAGTTTCCAAGGAATGAAGCGTCTAGTAGCACGGTACTATATTGCCATTCGTCCTTGACCCCTTGAGAACAAACCCATGCATAGTTCTTTAAGATTTTCTGACAGTTTGCTAGTTTTTATCGATAGTCTTGGGTGGAGAAAGACTTCGCCTCGCTCATGGACGCATCATTTAGCTTCACCCAAAAAAAACTTTAAGATTGTAAATTTTGTAATTTCGAGTGAAATCTCGATTTGCATGTGAAGGGAATTTTAATCTACAGTTTAATTCTAATTTATGTTTTATTTTCCCGACTCAGCTTCCTGCCGACCTGAAGTCGGTTCTCGAAAAGGAATGGTGGAACTCAAAACTGTTACAACTGACTCAAAAGCAAAATGAGTATGTGACTCACCCAGAGCTACGCCAACCTTCTTTTCCACTGTACACGAACAGCTCTGCTCAGTCAGGTAACAACACTCTATTAGGAAGAAAACAGATCAACGGATCCCAAGTGCTAACAAACTCGACAAGTTCACAAGGGTTCATAAATCAGTCATCAATATTGCAAGGTACGTATATAATATTGTCCCTACGGTTTCCAATTATATACCTCTCTTCCGTTTCTTCAACTGAACGCCGGCTAAACCAGTTCCTCAGCGAGGCAATTTTGCAGGTTAGAATTTACTGTCGGTTGCTTGTTATGCGTAGAGAAAGGAAACTATTGCACAATCCGAAAAAATCTAATTAGCTTTGTGATATACGCGTTAATGATATTGCGAGCCTTTAAGTGAGATTTGCCCTTAATTATCTCCCCTTACACCTTCTCGATAAAAATATAACGATAATCAAGAAATCACAGCAAAACCCTCAGTTGTATCATAATTACAGGTGGAAATAAACAAGAACAGTTGAACGAACCTCCTGCCCCTGCTCCTCCTCCTCGACCGTATGACTCTCTTCTTCCACAACTAGCCGTCAGTGGTCTGACATGGAATGGTAAACGAAAAAAGGCGGAAGAAAATCAGGCTGATGGACAAACAGCTCAGAAGACTGAATCAAGTCAAGACGTAATATGGAAAGAAGAAAAAGAGGAAGACGAGGATTTAGAAGCCGAAAATGGTCAACAAAAAGAAGAGGTTCCTGTGATAGTTTCAGGGAATGATGAAATTTCAAGTGGCCACGAACCGAGGGTTGAAATGCTTCCGTTAGGTGATAAAGAAGTGAAGCACGCGAAAACACTCGAGAGCCAACTAACAACTTCGGGTGAGAATTTTGAAAACTATCACGAGAATACGGAAGGACACGTAACGTCTTCTTCTGGAAGTGGCGAAGAGATGGATTCAGAAGAACAACATGATGTATCGATGTACAACAGTCCCGAAAGTACTCAAGAAGGCGATGTAAAACAGGTCTTTCCAGAAAGTGACATTTCTGGGAGCGGGCAGCATTCAGCGCAGGAAATTGATGACAATGAGACCAGCTCAGATGGAAGTAGACGGGAGGACAATGTCAAACAAGGCTTTCCCAAAAATAACATCCGTAGTGGCAGTCAGCTTTATAAACAGGAAAGTGGTGACTTTGAATCCAGTTCATCTGGTAGTAACCAGTATGAGGACGATGTAATGTTCTCTGGGAGTGGAGAGTAGAGCATTAGGGGTAGCCTAAATATCTAATTTGGAAGAGTATTAAATAGACATTTCCTAATGCTCAATTATTTTCCATTTTGTCTGGTTCCTTTTATTAAGTTTAACGTAGTTTTGATCTTAAAACGGCGAAGCGGAGTTGAGAAATTTGATAGGGGTTTTGAAGCCGTTGGATCATTCATAAGTCAAAATTAGTTCAATACACACGACAGAGGACAAGAAAAGAGATAAGATTTTGGCATTTCCACCTCATAAAACATTGTGAAAGGTAGCAACATGGGTGAGCTTGCACTGTATTGCTGACTATGTTACTGTTTTTAGCTAATGACTTTGGAAATTAAATTGTAAATGAGTGTAATAGTAGACAGGAATATCAACCGGTTCAGATGTAAATTCCAGAGGTATGTTTTGTACTAAATGTGATATGAACAACCAAAACGTAGTTAATTTGACCTATACAATCGTGATTATGCATGCTCAAAGCAAAGTTTAGCTTTATACAGATGATTTTTCTTCTTTTAATTTCAGGGTTGTACCATAGAGAAATCTAAAACGACATATGGTATCAAATGAGTTTTTTGCTCTCTTGTTAAGAGATAAAATTTGCATCTCAAGCCAAACATGTCTTAATTTAAAAAGAAAAAAATTAAAGATGACTTTTTAGATTCAATAAAATCAAGAGATTAAACGTTTCACTCACCTCGTCAATAAAATGTAGCATGTTCCGTAGAACTGTGGTTTCCATGGCCGTTCATTTCAGAGACTAAATTGGAGATCTGAAATATCAAAAGCCCTGTTTCGAGCTCAGCGACAATCCATCATGACTACTTGCTTTTGTTCCTTAGGCCCTAGAAGAGAGGAATAGTATTCATTTGAAATTGAGGAGGAGGATATGAGGACTGGGAAGAGAGTTGAGCTCTAATCTATCCCTAAGTTTACCTTCCTAACACCGGCTCCCTGAGGCAAAGCTGGCTCCCTGAGTGGAAAACATTAATCGAATTATTTTTTCTAAATTTCAGCTTGGATAAGCACAAAATTTTTTTATGCGGTCTCAACTCTCGTCAGCTTTACCTCTGTGTTCAGTTGTTGACGGAAGTGGAATGAACACAAAAGAGAAAACAATAAAAACAGTAACTGAAAACCAAAGCCAGACAAATCACTGACAATGCAGAGGTTGTTCGGTGTAGACTCTTTATTAGAAAGAAATCGCCATAAATCACGGACATGTGCCCCAGGGAGAGACTAGATGAGTCATGTTACATGTAGTGACTGACATGACTATACCTGATTGATCCGAATACGTGACACAGGTAGTTACATTTTTTTTTCCTGGACAGTATGGCAAGAAGGTAAACCTCGGAGGGTGGCTTTAAAATGCATAGGAAGATCTGAGAAAAAAAGTACGATCTATAACGATAATAAAAACCTGGCATAAAAGAAATTAAATCAAACGTGGTACACTGCCATAGAAAAATACCAACACCTCTAACTCCTGTGGCCTCGAAAAATTGATTCAGGACTTACTCTGTTTTATGCAGCATAGATTGATCAGAACAGCAAGTGCAATCTTGTTCCAACTCTAACCATACCATTTCTCTTTTGAAAACTACTGAAATTTGCCTAAATGATACTGAAAACGCATTTAGCCACGTAAATATTGTCGGAAATTGTTATGTCCTTAAGAAATTTTATTTCCCACACTCCAAACAAGAGAACGATTTTCTTATATAAACACCCCAGAGTCATGGACAACAAGCGAAAAGCTCAAGAGACAAACTGATCTCAAAATATTTCCCTGCCACTTTTTCAAGGATATAAGATATAATGATGAATGAGAACTAAAACCAGTTTAAATATTGTGGACTTATTGTTGGAGAAACTGGTATCCTAGGGACAAACAATATTACCAAAATACTCCTTTTTAACTGAAAAGCATTGTCAAAATGACTTTTCCCTGCTTCTTACGCGCAAATCAATACGACTTTTCCCTGCCTCTTACGCGCAAGTTACCGGTCGCGCGGTCTTATGACGCTATTAGTCTAACCTTTATAATCACCTCTTCCAGCTCAATTAAGGCATAGCACAGTCTTAAACATTATAACTTAAATGCAAGCAAACTTAAGGAAAAATTTCTTTTGCGGCAATAATAATGGTATTAACTAAGCAGTCCAAAGCTGTTATCAATTGCGATTACTTTGAGCAAATACCTGTCCAAAGAGAATTCTGTTTCACTCGCTAACGATACGTGACAACTTGACTTCAGGGCAATGCAGGTTTGACAGGTTTCAATTAAAATCTTTTGTTTAACGTTAATTCAAGTGACTTTTAGACGTTTTCAACTTACCGCTTCGTCGAGTCTATGACATTAGGTAAGAAGCGGTTAAAACAGAGCGCTAGAATCTCATGGTTCCCACATTAAAAAGTGATCACTGTCGGCCATTAATACCTGCATGCCATGGCCATTACTCTCTTGATATGCTTGGATAGACAAAACTCTTTTAGCTATTTGTCATATTCCCCTATCGCAAATTAATTTGCCATCCAAGAAGTATTTTTAGGAGTCAATTGTTAGGGAGACAACTCGAAAAAGGTAAGTGTAACGAAACATTTTATTTTAATTTGCCATCCAAGAAGTATTTTTACGAGTTAATTGTTAGGGAGACAACTCGAAAAAGGTAAGTGTAACGAAACATTTTCATTTACTGGCTGAGTTTCGGGGTGGGCCTAAAACCCTTGAGTTTAAAGTGATGAGTAAACAACTCATTACTGTTCATTACAACTCATTACTACTCATTACTGTTCGCGAAAGGCTTTCTTTGTTACAGTCGAAGTGGTTTTGCTTAAATAGACCTTTGTCTTCCTTTTAACAAGATACCTTTCATTTTATCTTCCTATCAATGGGAAGACAAAAAAGATAAACATCTTAAAGTCAGTCGATTTATATTAAGTTGCAATCGTTGGTGTAATGTTAATATTTTTCGTGGTATCGCTGATGGAGCTCAAGATTAAGATGGAATCATGAAGATAGGTCCACCAACACGGCGAACTCAAGAAATGATGCGACGCCTTAGAAAACGCAAAGGGCTAACGTTCGAAACATCACAGTAACTTAATTTATTATATTCACTCATTTATCTTTATTAAACCCACATGTATATCCAGCTTAGCGTTTTACTTGTCGGCCTGTCTGCCTGTTCGCTTAGTCAGAATTGACAAAAAGTTAAGGGGGTAAGTTTCGTCAGTGGGAGAGTATAACAGGTAATTTGGTGTTAACAACTGACTTGAAAATGTAAATTAGCTACCGTAAAGAGTTGAAAGGCTGACGTTTTGAGCGTTATCCCTTCGTCAGTGGGGGGGGGGGGGGGGGGACTAGGGGCTAACGCTCAAAACGTTAGCCTTTTAACTCTTTCCGGTGGGTAATTTATTTTTTCAACTCAGTTGTTAACACTAAATTGACTAGGGGTTAGTTTTTTCATTAATTCTTGAGCAACCTTTGTATAGACGAAAGACAACCATGAATAGAAGAGGGTAGTCAAATTTACTCGATTGTATTCCCCTTCCATCGGCAGATTTTTTGCCTCAATTTCTTTTTCGCAATGACAGTGTTTCCAACTCTCTACCTTCGCCGGGTGCTACTTTTGACTTGAGGAAATCTCTCTACCCTGGTTTACAACAGGGAATATACACATTTACGGAATAGCTTAGGTGGTTAGTGGTTAGATCTGTCCTCGTGTGTCAGATCTCCCTCTCCACACGTTTGCCTATTCCCCCTCCACACCCCCTCCCCTCCCCCCCCCCAAAGGAAAAAAAAACATATATATATCTAGAAGGTCTGTGTTTCGGTTTTTTCCGAATAACAGTGCTCAATACATAGAAGCCAGTTTCGCGATTAAATCACTCTTCAGCGGATTTTAAAATCCCCTGAAGAATGATTTATATATATATATATATATATAAATCAAAAGCTTTCTTTGCGTCTTAGAGAGAAAATTTTCAACATGAGGACATCTGAAGGAGTGACTCACTAATTATCAAAAGCTAATTAATTATCATGCATCTGTGTCACTATCCGATTCTGATCGCCTGCAAGCAAGAATCCAACTTTGGTTGGCAGTGTTTTGGTAAAATCACCCCGAAAACAAGCATTTCCGAGCATCCATGATAGAACAAACAAGACAAATGATTGAATTTGGATGGCAAGAACTAATAAGGCCTTGGTTTATGTTACACGCCTAACCCCATGGCTCAGTTCGAAAGATAACACGAGCCTCGACCTTGACAATCAATCGTTATCATGCTAAACCCATTCTAACCGTTGTTTGATGACATTTGTAAACGAAAGGAACAATCTGTCGAGGTAACAACTCGCAACCCGAAGTTGTAATCATTGTCTGACAGTGACGGATTATTTTTTCAGGATTTTTGTCACATAATCTATACTTTGTTTGCAGATAGTGAGCCGAAATAGAAGATGAAGTTCGGTCTTGGTTGGTACGCATTATTTATGATAGGCTTTACAGTCGCCTCCTCTGTCCTTGGTAGGTATCAATTTTCTATCCAGCGGCAGTAATAAACTGTCGAAGGAATCGATTCTACCATCAAAATTTAAAGAGATCTTTAAACGTCGAAATTTCTTGGAGCAAAACCAAATGGATTGCTTTTTTGATTTCTTTTCACTTTTTTTTTTTTATCAAAGTTGCTAATTTGGGTCAGGGAAGTTTGGCGACTGTTTAAAAAGGAAAAGTTTTCCTGAAGTGGGTCAAACTAACTCTTCCGCTGAAGGAAAAGGCTATGATAACACATTGGACTTTGCTGCACGTTTCGAAAATGCCCTTCACCGTTTCAGATTGTAGAGTAATGGTACAAATTTGGGAAAAGATGCCGAAAAACTTTTTCATGAGGTAATGGCATGATTGAAACATGACTTAACTAACTGGGATGACAAAGATTTCCCTGTGACACTCAAAAGTCTCTAGAAACCTTTGCTTTGGTCATGCAATCACAGATCTTCCTTACAATAATTTTCTAGCTAACGAGAATTACAACATGTAGAATTCATTCCGAAGTGAAAAAAAGCGGAAACTATGTCAATTTGTAAATATTTGTAAATAAATATCACACACTCTACTAGGAACCGAGGAACAAAAGGGTGCATTTACTTCCGCTGATGAGCCAGGTTCTGGATCTGGAAGTGATTCCGGAAGCGGAGATGCACTTAATGAGAGAGATGAGGAGGGGCAGAAAATTCTTGACTTGATGTCTACGATTCCTTACAAAGAAGGTAAATGAAATACAGTTAGCTCAATTTTTCCTTGAAAAACAGGGGCTGGGTCTTACTCCACTCTTACTTTGCCTGCAGGGAACTATAAGGCTAATCTTCAAAACAGAAATTTCCGCGAACGTCACGTCTATTTTGGAAAAAAATAAACAGGGAAAGAAATCAATTGCCTATACCACGGAAAAAGTAAAACTTAAAAGCCTAGTATCTTGATTGTGCCATAATAAACAATCATCCACCGAAGTGGAGGCAAATATCCATCAATTTTACTGACCCTAAGGTGAATAATTTCTGTAGTATATACCACATAGAAACCCCCAAAATACTTATTTAATTAGCGTCAATATACCGAAAAGTTGTCGGAAAGTGAACTCTTGACGCTCGATTTCGTCTTCGACTGCTCGGAGATGAAAAGTACTTGCTGATCGAGTCTTACCTAGCCAATCAACATGAGGTAAATGCATTATTTACCTGTGTGTCATATATACTATTAAAGGATATATTGCTCTTAGAAAAAAACGTAAACATTGATAATCACTGACTAAGTTAACTAGTATACGTGTCAGAAACACGGATTGCAACATAAAAATAACTGGACAGAAATAAAGGCATATGCAAATAGCTGATAGAAATAACAATAGAAAAAATAATAAAAATCTCTAAATAAACAAAGCCATAACTTCAGTCAGCCATCCGCTATAGATGGATTGAATCAAAAAAAAAAAAAAGAATCTTTAAAACAGATATGAAACAGGTTAGTTAAAAGAATAATGGCTTGAATTTCTAAAGTTGTCTCAAGTAATGTTCGTGAATCCTTACGTATTCTGGTGATTTTTAGGTCAGATAACTACCGGAATATAGTACTGATGATAAATGATCTTAATTACTGGGACACTAAACTAAGCCCTTAATGACTACCAGTGATATCTGGGTTATACAACCGTGCTAACAGCTTAGGTTTTTTTGCTGTTTTTGTTGTTCGTAGCTTATAACATAAAAAATTGTGAAGATAACCCAGAAGTTGACTGTAAAGGCAAGACTTCTACGGAATGTCTAAAAGATTTTCATGATATGGTGCGAGATTGCCCATTATCTTGTCACCTGTGCGCAAAAAGAGGAGGTACGTGATTTGAATTGCATTTCTGTGCCATTACTCGCGGTTGATCATTCCAAACCATTTTAACCATGGGGGTAGAAGAGAAGTGATCGAAGTCTGAGTATGGAACTGTCGTCGAGTTATTCAAGGGCCGACCTTTGTTTATGACAAGATTAGTATATTTTGCCACTCTGTGAGAAGCAGTGTTGGTAAAATTGAATGAGCAGATGAATTTCGCAATGAATCAGTAAAACAGGGCTATGGACAAAGCCATGAATAGACGATTAGTTGAAAAAAGAACTTCACTTACTATCTCTGTTGTTTTTTGCCTGGTATATTTTAATCAATCAAGAAAAACAATAACTTCTTCATTTTTTTAATAATACTTTGTTAGGAGCCACTGAGAAATGCGAGGATCTTGATGAAAATTGTGACGTAGGGGTCCGCAGACGCAAATGTCAGCTACTTCCTGATTACATGATGCAAAGATGTAAACTTAGAAAAACAATAACTTCTTCATTTTTTAAATAATACTTTGTTAGGAGCCACTGAGAAATGCGAGGATCTTGATGAAAATTGTGACGTAGGGGTCCGCAGACGCGAATGTCAGCTACTTCCTGATTACATGATGCAAAAATGTAAACTTTCCTGCCAATTCTGCGGCCCAGGTAGGAAAATCTGGCACCCATGATAAAAAAAACCAAGGAAGTGATAAAGTATGGTAAATCACTCTTCGACTCCATTTTCGTGAGGCTGAATTTTAAATACTACAGGCAATATTCTATTCCACAGCGCCGGAAGTAGTTTTTTTGGGTAGCGATTTGTTATCTATCCCATACGTTTGACATTGCCTTTGCAATGCGACTATACTTCTACTCTTAAGGTGGGAGTTCAATTAAGCTTTTGTATATTGATTGGGATTATTAGCTCAAATGAAAAGTCACAGGCTTGTATAATTCCATGTTTGATTTAAAGTTGTAATGAGCTTTTTTTAGAACCTCGAAGGAGAGAAACTGAAGAAAGATATACGTCAAATACCTTTTAAAAACCAGGAAATAAGAAGCTGAAAACCTGTTAAACCTTCTTTCTTTCAGAGTCTGGGTTTGGAAAAATGGACAAACATCCCGTTTGCCCAATATGGGGAGAATATGGCTACTGTCAAACAGACTCTGACATAAGGAGAGAATGTCCTCATAGTTGCGCGAAGTACCATGGAGTCAGGCCAGCCCCCGAACCATATCCCTACCCCGTAAAGGCTCTGCATCCCTATCAATTCCAGCCTGGACAATATCCGATTCCTTCTGGGTACCCATATCCCGCGCGATACCCGAGCCCATATCCTTCTCCTTACCCGTACCCGTATCCCTATCCATCTCCGTACCCCTCTCCCTATCCCTATCCATCTCCGTACCCCTCTCCCTATCCCTATCCATCTCCGTACCCCTCTCCTTACCCCCACCCTAACCCATATCCAACTCCTCATCCGACACCAGCACCACAGGTAGGGTATTTTTTTTTCGATGTGCTCAGGTCATCTAGTTCAAGTTAATTTGTTTTTTCAGGATTTTTAACTTTAAACCTGTTGTAATAGGAGAATTTTGTAGTAAATTTTGTAGTGTAGCGGAGGGACATGGCACGCAAACAATAAACACCAGTAGGAGGGCAGAACTAAAACAATAAATTCCGACGACATATTAAAAACCAGCCAATAAATTAGAGTACGAAATAATGAAATCTCAACTGGTTGACTGTAAGTTGTTGACTAAGTTACAAAAGAAGTAAAGACCGCAGCACTCTTAGGGCATTACTTGTAAATTTATATAGGCAAACTGTAACAGATTTTCCAAGAAGCCCCTTGGGTGATCTATTTCTGGGTTGCCTCGTTTCCAGTTTAAGGCATTCTAATGGGCTAAATCGTGTCAGATGAACTTTAAAAATCTCAGGCCGACATTTGAATCCAATCCTTTTTCTTTTTTCTCTGTTTATTTAAATTCCTCGCCTGCCCATGGTGGCATTTATCATCTGCATTTAAAAATGCCAATTGTTAATTAAACGAGCCAGCAACATGATTGAATCCTATAAGGACAGTTCATTTTGAATGTGTTTGAACGTATCTAAACGTATGCAATGTTCAGTTCAGTGAAATCAGCCTTGAAGTCGATAGCCACCTTAACTTTGAGGAACTCTTTCCTCCATCGTGCAGTAAGGATAGTTAATCTGGATTTTTGTTGCAGCCGAGTCCAGTACCCACACCAGTGCCCTCCCCAGAACCTTCTCCAGTGCCCGCTCCATCTCCTTCTCCAGAGCCCTCTCCATCACCAGCCCCGGCCCCTTATCCAACACCAAGTCCGGCCCCTTATCCAGCACCAGCACCAGCTCCGGCCCCTTATCCAGCACCAGCACCAGTTCCGGCCCCTTATCCAGCACCAGCACCTGCACCGGCCCCTTATCCAGCACCAGCACCAGCACCGGCCCCTTATCCAGCACCAGCAGCGGCCCCTTATCCAGCACCAGCTCCTGCACCGTATCCAGCGGCGGTTCCCCCTGCAGCACCTGCAACTTACGACAAAGGTCACAAGTCAGAAAAAAGCGAGCAAAAGAAGCACAAGGACCGTAAGAGGAAAAATCATGACTCGAAGAAACGCAAAGGAAGAAGAAATTGAGTCGCCGAAATCTTCACCCGTTATCACAGTTCAACGCATCCTGTAACTGAAAGAAAAATGTCTGTCGGAGATAGATTAAGTATTCTTTACTGATAAATCTCTTGGAACAGCCGGAATTAATGTTTTATACACAAATTACAGCACAGGTTGAGACGTTCGTCTCAAGTACGATTCCTTGGTCAGTATCTCATATTGTGAAGACCTAAAAGAGAAATAAATTATAAAACGACAAATCTCGAAAGGGAATTTAATTTTCCCATAATATTTACCTATGTTTTTCACACTTGATGCTATTCAATCTCAATCCCAACGGTACAGTGGGGTTACTCTTATTTACCTGAATCTCCAAGAATTCAAACACATTTGTGAACAATATTCCATCTGTGAGTATGAAAGCGATCTTCCCAGTAATGAACACTACTTAATCAGTAGTGAAAAGAAGGCCTGAAAAAAACTCAGGCCTGCATGTACGGGATTTGAACCCATAACCTCTGCGATACCGATGCAGTGCTCTACCAACTGAGCTAACTGGGAGCTGGTTACTGTGTTGGTTCAAAATAAACCAGTGAAGTGGTGAATAAACGACTGTGAATATTCCATGTAGACAAATGAGGAATTCGGTCGGAGCCTCCAAACTTAGTCCCTGTTACTACTGGGTCAACCAGTTCCAAATGATACATCGCAATTTGAGCGTCTTTGCCGATCAATTTAAATTTGCATTTGGTAGCACCAAAACTGCTCTCTCTGTCAGGGCTGGGTTTTTTCGTTCTTTTTTTTTTAGCGTACAAGTGAGTGAGCTTTTTGTCTATCATTGCACAATCCCTAACGTCATTTTGTGACTGATCTTTCCTAAAGCACACAAAGCCAAACTTTCCCTCACAAGGCTAACTGGGTAGTTAGGCATTAACACAGCATAAGTGTAGTTTGCTTACTCTTTACTCCAGCGGCAGCCGTCCATACCTCTTGCCCAAGAAAGGCGCAGCAAGATCGAGAGCAACTTTTCTTGAGGTTAGCTAAGGGTGAAAGGCGCGTTTTTTTTTGTTTTTTTTTTCATTTCGTGCTTAATAGTTAGCGAAATGTTATGCGAAATTTTATATGTGCTGTTCAGAAAATCTTAGGGCGTTACAGACAAAGACACCGCCAGGGACCAAGCAGAGATGTCATCCTAAACGTCTCTAAGCCCTAACTCGTCACTCATCGACATTTTTATTGGGAATAAAGACAATTCAACAACTCTCCACTTGGAGACAGCGTCATCTATGGCTTAAATCATAAAGCGAGATGGAAAGGAGTAGAGAAATCTTCTTGCCGTGGATTCCCTGATGGTATCAGCATGGAAAAACTAACAAGAAAGCCATCTTAAAAAAACATTAATCTACTGGCATAGAGATGTTTGCGAAGGTACTTTTAAGAGAGATTGCGAAAACATACAAAATCATTTCGGACCGTTTCAACTACGGGATTTGAATTGAGAGCAACTGAATTTGTTATATTTGATGAGACGAACTAATCATGAAGGAGATGAATCGGTAGTGGTGAACTTAAACTGGGGCGAAACCTCCCGATACCTGTCAGAATTAAGCTATAATCAACGAGTTAAAAACAATGTCACTAGTTAATAAGTCACATGCTTTAAAAACGTGGCAATAGTAACTGGATAAAGTTAGTGCCTGAGAATTCTTTAGTCCTTTCTTCTTCCTTTCTTGCTTTAACAGATTCCTTTAGATGTTTAAAAACCTTTTTTATTTGGAAATTACGCGTGTCCTGGTTGTCATTGAAGTTTTTATGCTGGAAATTGGCATGCGCCTGGCCCAAAATTGGTTCAGCAGCGCATGCCCACGTTTGACCGTGTCGCACTCAGACCTCTCTCACTCATCGGGATAACTGATTACTCTGCACCAGGTTTCCTCAGAGATTTTAGATACATATGCATACCCAGAAGTAAACGTTTTCAAAATAGAATAAATTTCCTCATAGTATGTTTGTCTTTAAAAGTTATTTTTCTTTGTTGAAATTCACATTTTTTTCTGTCAATCCTGTTTTATTCTATAATGAAATCCATGTTAATTGTTTGAATATTTGTTGAAGCCGTTTGTTTCCATGGCCTTAGCGCCTTGGTATAAAAATTCCTTCAATCGATGGAAATGCATCGTGTTAAAAACGTAGCAAGACCACAGATAAATTTACAGTCCTCGATATTTTCATATTGTGGTGTTAAGAATATCTATTGATAAAATAAAGTCTCGCTCTCAAAGTTTAGAGACCATTTGAAATTTGGCATAAATTTAGGCTTAAGACGCTTCCGCTGAAAAATTATTCAAAGTGTTTCAGAATTTTTTATGCTATTTACCATATCATGTTACCTAAAGCTATCAATGGATTAAATATCCGCTTTAGTAGAGCGTTTTCATTGTCAAAATATCAGATTCTTATGAAATGCATTTGAGTCCTTCGAGAGAAACTGTAACCACGGTGTTTGTTTTATTTCATATGAAGGGCACCTTGCCGAGCGCCGAGGCTGTGAGGTTGATGTGTTTTGCAATCATTCGATGATAAAAATGTCAAATTTAGTGACTAAAATCCTAAACACCTGTCGTTTTTGAATAATTCATAACGTGACAATTTCATCTAGACCAATGAAAATGACTGTTGTGGCTTGACTCGAAACGGCCGAATGAATTTTGAGACGAAAGATCGAGTGGTTTGTGACAAAACTCTAGGGCAACCGCATAATTATTTGGAATATTGTTGAAGTATATTCCGTAGAAATTTTCTTTTCCGCTGTTTAGCTCGAGAAGAGTTGCAATTACTTGCAGCGACAGCATGGCCGAAGAGAGCCCGGTTGAAAACAGAGGAACTGTGGAAGCGGCGTATAATAAATTGATAAATATCGAGTTTACTGCCGAGAATGGAAATTCTAGTCGTGAAAGATCACCACAGGAAAACACAGATAAAGCTTCACTATTGACACAAATCACTCCACGCTCCACTGAATCGCCATCTTTAGAAGGTAACCATTCTTATCTCTGCAGTTTCCGTCAGCTATTCCGTGTGAAAAAGATAGCGAATTCTTTAAACCAGAATCGTCTGTATAGCTATAGGTGACAGTTCCACCTGTTATGTTACAGATGAACTCTCCGCCATTGTCTTTTCTCGAGGAGAATCCTTTGAATGAAAACCATTTAACATACAAATGCGTAGGGGATAAATTAGCATAAGGACACAAGGGAAGAAATTCGTGAAAAAGAGAAGTTGCGGGTGTTTGATCAGGCGATAATTTTTAAAGAAAACAAGCGGAAACTTGCCAACCACCGTCTGAGACTGAATAAATATTGCTTGAGTCTGTGTCGATACACCTCCAAAATACTTAAAAAACGAAACTTGATCTTAGAGAGCAATTGTGCCTGTTTTTAAATGTAATTTCAGCTTTCGTTCGCGAAAATTTTAACAAGTCTGTATATCAAATTTACGCGCAATGCAAATCAAAGGAACGCGAACTGTGTTAGTTCACCTCCTCGTCTCTTTGGTCTTTTGTTTTAAGGCTATTTATGAACGGATTTGAACTCAACCCTTAAGAAATACTGCATTTCCAAACCTTGCCATCTTGCAGTCTCAGAAGCAATCTAACTTTCCTCAGATAAGCCTTCGTAACCTCACAGAATCTCTTTCATTTTTCTCATTATATAACTTGATAACAACTCGACGAGAAGCTTACTCGCATTAAATTCTTACCCTCGTATGGTGAAAGCAGCGAGATGTTTGATCTTACATAGCCTTCTTTAATGTGTAAAAAGCCTTTTAAGATTTCAAATGTCGATTAAATTTCTTTCAAATGAACTGTGACTTATCAAAAGCTTGCAGTCTTCATGTCGAAACGGAATAGACAACTGATTTGATTATATATCAACTCAAACTGGAACCCAAGATTAGGCAGCTCTTATGCTTCCCACCCATGACCAATAACAGTATTCAATCCTCATGTTTGTGCCAAAACAATTTAATCCAGAGGTCTCGCTGTATTTTATCCCTTTAACCAACAACAAACTTTTAAAATGAAGATGCCATAATTATCATCGACAAGCTCGAAATTACGATTCAAAAATGAAACTGCATATATTGGTTGCTCACAAATAATTCTCATTTTAAGTGCTGATTTTCATAGTTAAGGTAATGGAACCTACAAAGAGAACGCAATTTCTTGCCATAGGACCACAAAGAAATTAGAATTGATGTCATTAATCAAGTCTTCTTTTATTACCATTACGGTTTTGATCTCGAAATTTGACATACCCGACATATTCAACGCTTCTCGCCTTTACATGTAATTAGTGAAAGTGTGATTTTTGCACAGAAGAATGATTAGGAAAATTGGCTGCCAATAGATTAGAATTAAACACATGAATTAAGAAAAAAAAATAGCTTTAAAGCCAGACCAAATTTCAAAGAGAATAAAAAAACCTCAGACATAAGAGCTTTGAGTGTGGTAAAATATTCGGAATTACAACCTAGAGAAGACTTCTGTCTCTGCCTAAACCAGGTCTGACAAGACTGCAAATAGACAGCAACTGCAGAAAACGTCAAGCTTTTTAATTTAGTAGTGTACATGTGCTTTTCGTTTCAGGTACTGATGAAGGCAAGTATATCAATCAAGCAGAATTACACAGAGCATCTCTTTGCAGCGGACAAAAAACGTAAGTTGAAAAATTTTGTTCAGTTAATCTAGAGTTAAATGGAGAATTTATACAGTTATATTAGCTACTACTGTATTTCGTCCATAAAAGTCCCATCCCAGACTTCCCTAGACAATTCTCTAACGTAGCCCCTGAGTTCTCCTCCCATCCCAGACTTCCCTAGACAATTCTCTAACGTAGCCCCTGAGTTCTCCCCCTAACTATGCTATGTTTAGCTTGTACCGCGGTGGCTTGCTTCCTGCTCCTTGGTCCCTCAAATTCACCATACTTGATGGATGTTCATTTATCCTTTTTTCTCTCTTCCTTCAGTTTTATTAACTAAATTGAGTATACAGATCATGATATTCATTAGGATTGCGAAAATAATTCAAAGGCTAACTCTTTCGCCTTATTGCGTTCACATAATTCTTGAAAGGGAAAGGATGGAGGCGGTTACAACGTTGATTCCCAGAATTTTGTACACATAAGCTTACAGCGGAACACGATTCTTTTGCAGGGACCAAGAAAGCACGCATTTTACACAAAGCAAAGTTCATAGGAATGAAGAAGGAAAAAATAGTGATGTTGCTGCCGAAAACAAAGAAAACTTAGAAGGTGTACCTTCAGAAACAGTTGAAAAAGAGGAGGGAAATTATGAAGAACTTGTTTGCTTAGTTAGACAATTCTATGTCGAGCGACCAGTGAACCCAGCCGCTATCGCTTATCAGAATATTGAAACTTGTTAGCGACACATGTCATCTGCAGTCTTTCGTCTACGTGGCTCCAGCCATTCAGCGAAATGTGGAGGTTTATCACGGAAAGAGGATTCCTCTTGAATCCAAATGGCAGCTCATCATTGGACGCCCTACAATAGGCTCTTACAAGGCCAAATTTTCAATCACTGCGCTTGCTGTAAAAACTGACTCAGACGAAATTTTCATTGCAGAAATTGTTTTGGTCATAGGAGCATCCCTTCGCCACATTCTGGGTGAACTAGGCGCACTCCACTGTGTCACTTTGAATTTGAGACTCAATACGACCTGAATAGCTGTGTAGTCCGTTGAGCGATCGAATAAGGATCGAATTAAACTGTGCTTACGTTGAGCGCGTTAGGATAAGAGCTTCTGAAATTCTTCGTTGTTCAAGGAATATTCTCATTTAAAATTTTGATAAGAATTTATGAAATTTTTTGAAAATAAATAGGCGAAAGAGTCATAAAAAGTGGTTTTTATATGGTTACTTGATTGAATATTATTTTCTTCCGTAACGGAAGGAAACAATTTTTTGCCTAATCAAGTTACGGGTATGCCGTGGAGAGAACAGGTAAAATCAGTGGGTGGGCTTAATACTAGAGACAATCAGAAGGACTTTTCATGCCTGTGTGTTTGTCTGATAGACGTCATGAGAGTTTGTCTTGGGGTGAAAAAGATAAGATCAATTGCTATATATAGGTGGAATCAGATAAATGCAGATGGGTGGAATCAAATCACCATGAGAGAGCACACTGTTCTTTGCAGTGGGAAATGGCTTTCATAGTACAAGCTTTAAAGGCATCTGAGCACTTTTCAATCACTGCATTTATATGAAGCCCATTGCTCTGATGTTTGCTCCGCCATTATCTGTTGAGGAAAAATTTCCACACTTGATACTATCGTCCGGAAAACAGTTAATACCAAATCTGATTCTAGAATCGCATGAGAAGCAGTCATCTTCATTGTCAGCGACCATGAAATTCTTGCTTGAGCATTTCTCCTATGAAAGCATTCAGCACTGAATCCTTCCTTACCACAGTAATACTACAAAGATGCTTGTAAACCAATAATCGCCTTTCACGAGTCACGACCCAGTAAATAGAGTCGGTGTGCTTGATGGTGACAATGAACCTGAGCTGTGGGTCGATCTATATACCAAGACAGATCTTTTAGAAGGAAGTGTTCAAGAATTGTCTCATTTACATCAGTCCAATGCTTTGAGTGATAATCAAGGGTGGTCTGTCAAGGAATTAAACATTCCGAAACTAATATCTTTTACCTGATTTAGTTATGATTAGGATATATTTCATAAGCACTGAATATATGGTACAAAACGATACTGTAAAGCGGCGGAATGAGTGCGCATGCTCAGGGAGCGTTTTGTGACTCTAGCGTGAATGATTTTCGTTGATGAACGAACAGAAAATCGTTTCACACTTTTTTGGACAGTAATTAATGTGAAACAAGGAAACAATTAATGGAGGTTGCTCTTATGGAAAGGTCTGAAAGTTAGGAAGCATTTTTTAAATAAAAGGTCATCGTAAGCAGTTTTAAATTTAGCCAGAAAGCAAAGGCAATAGCAGTCGCTACGAAATTCGTTACCGTGTTACGGATGCTCTACTTAGTCCATAAATTCACATCTGTGACAGCAAATTTTTTTTCTGTTGAGTGATATGTGACGGGGAAGTTTCCAAGGATCTTATCTGTTTTGCAAAATGAAAGCAAACAATGGAAATTTTTAAAATGCCGCCATTTTTCCGCAATACTGTTACTGAAGAAATACTGTCGTTTCCATTCCTTTGCACAAGTAAAATTTCTCGCGCGTTACAAGCATGCTCACTTATTTCGCCACTGTGTCGAACAAAACTGAGTCTTGTGTAGCATACGCAGTACGCCTCACCTCTTTCGCAGTTTTCTCCCCAATAACCATCTTGACACACAGAGGTATTTTTTATATGTAAATCCCCTCAGGCACGTCCCATTAAACATGCAAGGATCACTGGAGCAAGGGCTCTGATAGGTACAAAAAAGGTGAAGGATAAATTATCTTAAGCTCTTTATAAAACCGATGATGGGAAAAAAAGTTACATCACAACCCCTCCACCTAGATGGTTTCATTGATTACTTGAAGTACCAGCGTGATCTATCTTCTAAAATCAATCCAGATGCTTTCAAACGATTAAAACTTAATGCTGATGACCATCCATGTAATTTCAGTTAACAAGGGAAAAAAGGGCGTCTAAGCTTTTCACCAAAGTGTGAGGACTGAAGTTGGCACATTTTTGGGATCGAACTACATTTGTGTACATTACTTCGCAGCAGAGTATCAACGTGGCTGGCGTTCGGGGTGAAAAGCTCTCTAACTTAATTTGTAACCTTGACCCCATCACTAACCTATTACCCAGAGTGCAAAACTTCGCCGTTGTTTAAGTTTGCATGCTTTTGTCTTTCTCCGTGATCCAACAAAAGTTCTCGACAAGTGATCCTCTTTCTCAGCTCTGTCATCAGACAATCTGCAGAATTACATAGAGGTATACGTAATTTATTCCGTAATCTTACCTGAGTACCAGTGTAGGTAAACCCATCTCGTGGTTTCAGGTCTTCAGGATGTCTAACGTGATCAGAATCGCTCAACTGACATAGCACTTGATCGTTTATTGATGGACCGATGTTAAATGATGCGCAGCTATTATCAATTACACACTTTCCTCTACAGGAATGACGCATACCCACGTGCAAAGTAATGTTTTTAATCACGTGACCCACGAGGGCGCGGCCATCTATTGATGGGGTGAATTTCAGAGATCGGCAGGAATCTGCAAAGAAGTGGGATAAATAGTGATATTAAAGCAACGATAGGAGTAAAAAAGTTAAAAAATATATGTATAAAACGAAGTGAACCTGACGAAATCATCAAGGCGCTGTCCTCAATTAGTTACTGATCATGTGAGAAACTTATGATTGTTTAAGACTCAAAAAGTAAACGTACCGGTTGTAAACGTTGTTGTGACATGAGTTTCGAGCTGAGATGATTTTTGCACTCGGCGTGCATATTTTTTTGTTATATAAAAAGAGCTGTTTTAGCATGTTTAAAAAAGAAAGCGAGTGCCTCCCAAGCAAGTTGTACAATTCTGACTACTACGTTTTATCAAATGTTCTGTTTGTTTTTCATGTACGACTCCTTTCACATCTTAAACTCTTCAGTCACTTTTTCTATTTCAAGAAGAGTGGCATGAATAGCAACAGCACACGATTGAGTTGTGGCCTCCATTACTATACCAAAGGGCATCAGTGCTATGGTGCGCAACCAGGAACAAAGAATTGTTCACCAATCCTTTTTTTAAACAGAAGTGCTGCCTCTACCATCCTTTCACTAAATGGAAATAGATGGGAAGGCCGTCGTACAAAAATCAGCAGATGTTCTCCAGAACAAAAAACAAAAAAACATACAAACAAACTAGGGAGCCGTGTCCCTAACGACCACTGGCGCGATTTGTTGTTCGCCTGCTTTCACTTGCCTCCTCTGACTCAGGGCCTGGAGCAACCTAAAAGCTAAGTGGTGTTACGGCAGTAGATTGAATAATTAAAAAGAGCAATTTTCGTTTACCTCTATGACAGCTGTACAGCTCTGCTCTCATTGAAATATAGCCATTCCAAGCTACCGGTCGGAAACGAATGTAGCGCGCAATGACTGGTGGGTTTAAGACGTTTACCACAACGGTGTCTTTGTCCGTGTTTCCATTAAACTCCTTAATAGGATAAATTAAGAATTAATAATAAATTAGCCCTTGAAAATATTTACTGATAGTGGATAAAATTCAAGAATTGGCAGCTTAGACCTGCCAGTTTTGATCAACACTCTAACTCCCAAGATCTGATTGGTGATTCTCCCTAATAGCTGCAATACATTTCCATGTAAATAACAGTTATGATAATTTGGTGTCATATCATGATAAAAAACTCATATCTGATAAGTTTGTCTGAGTATTCATGAATTGCTTGATGGATAATGTATGGATATTAAAAAGAGAAGTTAAGTGTTGATCACTTCTGGGTGTTAAGGGGTTAACAAGAGGAATTAACTCTCTTTTCTGAGAGCTTTTCCTCTAGTTAAGCTGTCAAGTACGTTCGGTTCATTCATGCTTCCAACTGATCTTGCTAAGGATATCAAAACCTTATGTACATGTGGTCCACTTGATACTCTTTCTTTTTAAGCATACTTTAAAATTATTTTAATTATTCTTGCGAAAAGACGCATGCACAAATGTATGGAAGTATACGTTCTGAGAACATTCGCATAAAATTTGCAATCCTACTTTATCGGCACTTTGTCCTTCTTCCTTGAAATACTGCAAGCTTCCTTCATCATTACCATACTGCAGTTTGTACTTTGTAACCCACTGATTAACTCCATTCCTTCCCTGCGTTCCTACGCGAGTAACTTTGGTCTGTTGATCTCTCAGATCAATCTGCAGCCACTGTTTATCATCATTTGTCCTCGCTGACCAGGCTCCTCCTTTTTCGGGGCCTTGTTCATGATGTAGTCTGCCATTTTTGGGGCTAACACTGCTGCCCCATTGGGAAGAGGCGCTAATTTGACTGTCAGATATTGCACCGTTTTCCATGCCAAGAGGGTACGTGTATTCGCATTCTAAACGTTTATCCAGAAGTAAAAAAATAAGCACAAATACGTCTTCTAACGACAAAATAAATATCTTACGTTCAGAAAAATCCAGCCCCTGGAAGAACAGGTGCTTGTCTAACTTCTTCAGATACAAATACTAGAGATATTGAAGGGAAAGGTTGTCTTTCCTCTCAAAACCTCGAGAATTTATCGAGTGACCAAGATTGATAATTAAAGCAAATTTACCATGAAAACTTCGTAGACATTTGCATTAGGTTATTTACCTTCTGAAGCAGTGTTACAGTGGATAAGATAACTTCCCCAGAGGAAAAACGATAACGTGCGAGCTAACTCAAAATGGTGTTTCATTTTCAGCAGTGATGCAGGATAATTAAACAGTTCTTGATCGTAGTGCAATCAAACAACCACAGAAAGTTGATGGACTGTGAGAACCTGTTTATCAAATCACAATAAATTCAGTTTACTTAGCCGGATAATTGACTTTTCCATTTACTTGACCTGAGGATAAATTTTGAAATAACATCGACTCTTTAAATTTGTTTTTCCCATTTTTTTAGAGCGGAGTCACATTCTACTGTTTAAAGTACATAAGCATTCTGAGTTTGGCTAACATCTGCCCCAACCAAATTAACCAATCAGAACGAAGCCATGAAGCCTGAACATGATGTTATTAAACCCTTAAATTTTAAATCAACGAGCCTTCAAAATTTACCCTTATCACGCATATGAAGTACTAAAATAATTTAAGATAAGAACTTACCACCTCGATTGTTACGGGAAAATATATTGATTTTTCTATATGGTTGTTTGGAATATATTTATTCGTAAACTTTTCATATTCAACCATTTTTATTTTATTCGAGTTCATTCAAGTTCTTTCAGTCTAAGTAAATCAAAAAATATAAAAAGCCACAGTGGTTTTTGAGTAGTAAACTAAGAGATTCTTGTTTTGTTGCTTGCTTTCATTTTACAGCTACATGTCGGTACTTTTGTTGACCACTGTCTGTGAAATTTTTAGGTAAATATAACTTTTAATGGTCTTTCTGAAAAAATTAGCTCTCATGGTAGTTGGCAGCTGAGTTTTTGCTCGTAATATCAGTTTCCTTTCGTACGATAATTTCCCACACCAACTTTGCATAGATAAGCGGAAATTGCATAGATAAGCAGAAATTTTTAACTGCTTTTCCACTTTTATTTCCTAAGCTGTTCTACTTTAATTAAGAGAGGTATATTTTCAATATCAGAGCTGTGAATTCTCACCTCAGTTTCCTATTTTTAATGGCCTAGAGTTCATACTTAAGCAAGTACATTGTAAAGCTTTTTCGATTACATAGACGACTGCGTGCAGATTACATTGATTACGAAGTTGATTATGCTAAAGGTCATATCAGTTGTTGGCCCGACCTAGTAATAAAGTCTACTGTGGAACCGAAACGCTGTCTTATCCTTGAAGTCCGTAAAAGCTCGCTTGAAGTAGATCGTTGTGTACTAGGAAATCGTGACGAGTTTCCGTTTCCACTGCCGAGTTGTCTCTACAGAGCTATTTTTCCCCCATTGTTGTTGTGCCTTCTACGAGAGTTCAGTTGTGCACGAAAACCTTATCTTTATACAATAGCGTCTGAAGATTATTACAATAATGCTGAGTAGCGTAACATCACACCACAAAAAATTATAACGATTCAAAAAAATAGAAAAAAATTATCCAGCCGTCGACATGACGAACAATTTGGTTGTTTTTACGCAAATTCGTTAAATCGAGGTTTTCGATATAACGAACCCTCGATATAACGAACCAGTTTTGCCACTCCCTCGGCATTTCGTTAAATCGAGGTTCGACTGTATATAGCAATTCAAATTGCACAGTTTCGGCATTACACGAAAAATTTTTCTGTCAGATAGCTGCAAACTTAGATATTAACTTTCTCTTTGTCTTCTGAGTAATGTAAAACATGTTTGTCTCAAGGACATCTGCGGTCTTCTGTAGACGGATTTCTTATCTCACAGTGAAAATCTTATTTGTCTCGAACTATTCTCCTTCTTTGTTATGATTTCTGTTACCTTTTTATTCCCGGGTTCTTCCCTCGCCCATGTTGTGAATGTTGGGAATCGTTGCAAAAATCAACAAACAAAGTATTCTCTTAAAAAAATATACATTTTGAGAGTGTCTCCGCGTGTATCCTTGCATTGATAATAGAGAACAATTCAAGCATAAGAAGTAATTAATAAAAGATATCAGATATATGTTATAATTACCCGACTATCTTCAACAGCTTGTGTTTCTTAAATTTCGATGTAACGTTTGACATCAAACTTGAAACAGTTTTCTTTACTTTTAAAATTCAGATTTAACTTTTGCGTTCAAGATGTGAAACGTACCTCCAGGAGACTAATAACTGAACTTCTAGTTTGATATTTTTTCGATATTTGCTCTTCATTCTTTTAAAACAGACCCCACAGGTAGACTTTTTTTGTTATGCCGACTAAGAAATTGAAGATGACTGACGTTGCATGGTGATAGCCAGTTGTTCGTGCTTCGTTGGGCGTTTTGTTGTTCCAAAATTAAACAAGCTCAATCTGAATGCAACTTCTGCAATTCTTTGAGTAAATTTCGTTGACTTACTTACCCATTTCGTAGCTCCTGAGGGCAAAATTTTTAACGAGACCACAACACAGCAACACAGCGGTCAAACATGGAGCATGACTAAGTGAATAATTTTTGGCCGACTCCGCCAATTTCCTGTCAAACATTTCAAAGGAAAACAGCTGTCGCACAAAGCTATAAAAAACAATCGAAACGTTCGTAAAAATAAGGGCAAGTGACCAGACATTTCAAGAAGTTAGAAAAATACAAGTCATGCCGTCAAGGGACTTACTTTGATGAAGTCATTCTATTGCCTCAACACCTAGGTGCCCTGTGGTCCTGCTGTCTTTTAGACCCAGGTCTCCCATTTGGTCAGTCATTAGTGTCCACGAAACCTGTCTAGCTGTCCACCCTTAATCAATATCTTATAGAAAATGATAGGTTTCCTCGAGATATGTGTTTTTCTGTTTGTCGTCTCGCACATCTTGAGAATTTATTTTGCCGATTGCGATGCAGTCACTACATTTCTACGAGAGATTTGCAAAGCCACCGGATAAAAGATTACGAAGTAAAGTGATTTGGATTACTGGTGCATCGAGCGGAATCGGCGAACATTTAGCTTACAAGCTAACTGAATTTGGCTGCAAACTGGTGCTATCAGTGAGGAGAAAAGACGAATTAGACAGAGTGAAAAGTCAGTGCATGAGTAAGTTTTACTCCAAGTTATTTTAGTTCTAAAAACTTAATTCTACACGAGGTGAGGGAAAGTAGTGGCATAGGGGGACGGAGCTTTTAAAAGAATCTTTATACTTCAATTAATTTCTCAAAACAGTTTCAAAAAATTTTCAAACCAAAAGAAGGCGACTCACTTACATGTCATTGAATAAGTTTATTGTGATATGCCTCGATCCTCAAAGCCTCCCGACACATGTAAATGAGGTGGACCAAAGTGGCAGGGTATTCTGCAGTTGCTCCAAAAAATGATTGAAGTTCAGTTATATATTATAACTATAAATAATAGTCTTTGTTTTCTTGTTACATAGGCTTGGCAGGAAAGCTTTTTCCATTAACATTTGAGGAAGACTTTCTTGTTGTGCCATTGGATATTACAAATTTCGCTTCTCACGAAGACTGCGTTACCAAAGCTCTTCAACAGTTTGGCAAGGTCATGATCTCTGCTTTAATGTGTTCTGCTGTAAATTTCAATGATATTCGAACCAAAGCGTACATGTACTATGTTTTCTTAATGACAGATTGATTTTCTAGTGAATAATGCAGGAATTTGTAGATATTTCAGTCTTGAACACAAATGTACGAAGGACAATCTCTCTTACCAAAGCTGTTCTGCCCCACATGATTGGAGAAGGAAATGGTCAAATTGTTGTAATAAGTAGTGCCTCTGGGAAATGTGGTAAGTTTGATATCTCACTCAAGAGAGGGGCAAAGAGGAGGGGGGGTGGGGGGTGGGTGGGAGTAAAATATACATCATGCTGAAAATTCTGCATTACAACATAAACGTAATGAAGGAAGTAATATATCATTCTGAAGGGAGGGAAGGGAGAGAGGGTACTTTTCATGAGAAAAGAGCAGCCACACATGCTGAAAATTTTGCATTAAAGCATTAATGCAGGCTTTACCTTTTCTCAGTCCTCATATGATACCACCTCACAGATACACATTTTGAGTCAAGCGTGGGTGGAGTTCACGGAAAATTTATACATATTTTTCCTTAGGTGCCTAGATCATCAACAAGGGTTTTAACTCTCAGCTCAAATTTGTAATTCTTCTTATAGTCAACCATATTATTCTTATAATGTTAGTTCAGAGAATTTAGTATTGGATCAACTAATTATCAGCACTTAATTATCTGGTTGATATTGTGTTGATATTGTAAGGAGAAATTCTGTCTTGGTCACTTATGGGAGTTAAAGGGTTAAATTTTAACATAAAAGCTGAAAGATTGCATGTGTTTATCCAGAAAAGTGAATTCGCTGAGTAAGCAAAACAAAATTTAAGGATTTGCACTCCAAAGGGAAACAGAAAATTTTGTAGTCCTACGAGAATATCTCTGCAAGCAAAAATTTTTTATTGAAGAACAGAGAACACGTAGCACATGTAACTTTGTTTGACACATGGCTAAGATCACTTTTTACTTTTGGGCTTTGAGGTCCCTTTTGACTCAGTTTGTGTTTTATGTAGTTGAAAGTTGTTTTAAGCCATCCCATTTTACTGGAAAATAATTCCCTGAACCTGTCAGTTGTTGAGTAGAGAAATCATGAATATCTAATGAACTTCATCTTCCCTGTATGCACTACATGTATAAGTTGCAGGCCAAGCCTTTCACCCTTTTAAGTATAAGATACATGCCATTTCTAGCATGTTATATTATTTGCACAAGGTACTATCATGGTAACACATTTTTCTTTTTATATTTGATGAATGCCTCAAGACAAGTAGGATATTAATTAGCTGGTATTCATTTTGCAGCAGCAGGACCTAATACAGCTGTGTATGCAGCTTTCAAACATGCTCTTCAGGTGATTGACTAGAACTGACATATTGCACTGTTTCTGTTACTGATTATATGATATGTATTACCAAATACACTAAAGCATTACAGGCAGGTATTGTGTCCACTTTTCATGACTTCTTAAAGAAATATTTAATATGTCTTTGGACATATTCTGATCAAGTTTGGCTACTCGTAGACTTGGGCTGATATGAACAAGTTCTTAATGCAACTTGAAGCACTCTGAGTTTGAATCCTTCCTATCTTCCATTCAGGACAAAAAATAAATAAATAAATTAAAAAAAAGGTTGGAAGGTCAACCATGTACTAGGAATTACACTTGGGACAGACTAACAAGTTTTTCGAGGACTTCTGGAAAGTGAATGAAGGTTAACCCTTTAACTCCCAGAAGTGATTAACATAAAACTTCTCCCTGTGTTATCCATACATTATTCAGCAAACAGGTAAAGAGAATATTTGAACTTATCAGGTAGAAGCTGCTATCTTGATCTAGCACCAAGTTCTCATAACTAATTTACAAGGAAATGTGTAGCAGCTAGAGGGGAGAATTAACAATCAGATCTTGGAAGTTAAAGGGTACTAGACAAACAATGGTGAGCTAACATTATAAGCTCGCCATCATTTATCTCGCTGGCCATGTTTAATCTTTACTCCCCACCCCCACCCCTCTCCTTATTTTTGACCATCGACCACCCCCCTGGTACAAATTTCTTTCTCTCTCCAGCCTTCCACTGCCATTAAAATCAAAGTTGGAGACTATAATTTTTGTTAAGAAATTACTGAGCACTTGCTTGCCAAAATCACACCTGCTCTACAGGCTAAATTTTTGTGAATTAATGATTTGGGGCTGAATTGTTTTTACTTCGGGGGGCAAACTTGTATAGGTTGTAGGGGTAAACTTCTTGTACGGAAAAATCTCCAGTTACTCTTTTAAAGCTTAAAAATTAGAACAAAATTGCTGTCCAGTATGTAATAAATATACTTGTATCATTTACAGGGTTATTTCAATACTTTGCACATAGAAGTCCATGAAAAGAATGTTGGTGTCACAATGATATGCCCTGGCCTAGTGTATTCAAACATTTTAAAAAATGCATATCGAGAGAATATTGAGGTATGTTAATTAAATCCACCTTTCATACTATTATTTACTATATAAAATAAAAGCATGGTTGAACCAAATCAAGGGGAAATGTTGTTTTAATACACACATTTAAAATCTCCTTCATAGCTGACTCATTCCTTCCCCCCTCCTTTAGGTTAGGACTAGGTGCCTCTCAACCAATCAGATGCAAAACTTAAATCAATCCCAACTTGGTAACTTGCACTTTCCCACACTTCAAAGAGATTGCTTGTGTTACTCTGAGTTCTCATTGGGTAATGGTGATGTTAACCCATTAAGCCCCAATAGTGACCAGCATCTAATTTCTCCCAACAATATCACTACCTGATCAAATGTATAGATCACGAGAATAAATGAAATGATCACCAAAGATGAATTGTCTTGATGTTTGAACAAATTCTCTCAATCAGTAAAATAAGAAACATACAGAGAACAGTGACAAGAATATACATGTTGATATGGGATCTTAATTAAAGGGTTAACCTGTGTTCTGATTGGTTGTGGTGATTCATTTGGTTTTGGTTTTGAGATACTCAGTGGAAAAACTCTAGCAAAAGATGATTAAGCTAAGACATCAAATCTTCTAAGTTTTCTTTATTCCACAGGACATCTCAGGACATCTCTCTCTTGCACAATTGTATGACTTTAAAAAAAAAACTTTTCGTTCACTTTACAGACTCGCAGGGATCAAGTCTTTCCTGTGACAGCCATCAAAACAGAACGATGCGTGCATCTTAGTATTATTGCCATGGCAAATGCTTTGAATGAAGTGTGGATTGCTATTCCAAAACGAATGATAGAATTGTATCTTTCACAGTATCTACCACTTGTCAGGAACTGGTAAGGTAATTTATAAGCTATGGCAGTTGTATTACATCTGTTTTGCCTCTGCTGTCTCCCAGTACACTATGGTATTAGTGGAAAATGTTATTATGCATCCTCCAATCAGGTCTACGTGGCTTCAGCCATTTAGCGAAATGTGGAGGTTTACCACGGAATGAGGATTCCTCTTGAGTCCAAATGGCAGCTCATGATTGGACGCCTTACAAGAGGCTCCTACAAGGCCAAATTTTCAATCACTGCACTTACTGTAAAAACTAACTCAAATGAAATTTCCTTGCAGAAATTGTTTTGGTCATAGGAGCACCCTTCGAAAAGCCACATTCTGGGTGAACTAGGCACACTCTACCATGTCTCTTTGAATTTGAGACTCAGTACGACTTCAATAGCTGCGTATTCCGTTGAGCGAGCTAATAAGGATCGGATGAAACTGTGCTTACGTTGAGCGCGTTAGGATAAGAGCTTCTGAAATTCTTCGTTGTTCAAGGAATATTCTCATTTAAAATTTTGATAAGAATTTATGAAATTTGCTGAAAATAAATAGGCGAAAGAGTCATAAAAAGTGGTTTTTATATGGTTACTTGGTTGAATATTATTTTCTTCCGTAACGGAAGGAAACAATTTTTTGCCTAATCAAGTTACGGGTATGCCGTGGAGAGAACAGGTAAAATCAGTGGGTGGGCTTAAAACTAGAGACAATCAGAAGGACTTTTCATGCCTGTCTGTTTGTCTGATAGACGTCATGACAGTTAGTTAGCTTGGGGTGAAAACGATAAGATCAATTGCCATATAAAGGTGGAATCAGATAAATGCAGATGGGTGGAATCAAATTACCATGAGAGAGCACACTGTTCTTTGCAGTGGGAAATGGCCTTCATAGTAAAAGCTTTAAAGGCATCTGAGCACTTTTCAGTCACTGCATTTATATGAAGCCCATTGCTCTGATGTTCGCTTCGCCATTATCTGTTGAGGAAAAATTTCCACACTTGATACTATCGTTCGGAAAACAGTTAATACCAAATCTGATTCTAGAAATGCATGAGAAGCAGTCATCTTCATTGTCAGCGACCATGAAATTCTTGCTTGAGCATTTCTCCTATAAAAGCATTCAGCACTGAATCCTTCCTTACCACAGTAACACTACAAAGATGCTTGTAAACCAATAAGCGACTTTCGCGAGTCACGACCCGGTAAATAGAGTCGGTCTGCTTGATGGTGACAATGAACCTGAGCTGTGGGTCGATCTATATACCAAGACAGATCTTTGAGAAGGAAGTGTTCAAGAATTGTCTCATTTTCATCAGTCCAATGCTTTGAGTGATAATCAAGGGTGGTCTGTCAAGGAATTAAACATTCCGAAACTCATATCTTTTACCTGATTGAGTTATGATTAGGATATATTTCATAAGCACTGAATATATGGTACAAAACGATACCGTACAGCGGCGGAATGAGTGCGCATGCTCGGCGGATATGGCGCGTTCAGGGAGCGTTTTGTGACTTTAGCGTGAATGATTTTCGTTGATGAACGGACAGAAAATCGTTTCACACTTTTTTGGACAGTAATTAATGTGAAACAAGGAAACAGTTAATGGAGGTTGCGGTTATGGAAAGGTCTGAAGGTTAGGAAGCATTTTTTAAATTAAAGGTCATCGTAAGCAGTTTTAAATTTAGCCAGAAAGCAAAGGCAATAGCAGTCACTACGAAATTCGTTACCGTGTTACGGATGCTCTACTTAGTCCATAAATTCACATCTGTGACAGCAAATTGTTTTTCTGTTGAGTGAGATATGTTACAGGGAAGTTTCCAAGGATGTTATCTGTTTTGCAAAATGAAAGCAAACAATGGAAATTTTTAAAATGCCGCCATTTTTCCGCAATACTGTTACTGAAGAAATACTGTCGTTTCCATTCCTTTGCACACCTAAAATTTCTCGCGCGTTACAAGCATGCTTACTTATTTCGCCACTGTATCGAACAAAACTGAGTCTTGTGTAGCATGCGCAGTATGCCTCACTTCTTTCGCAGTTTTCTCCCCAATAACCATCTTGACACACACAGAGGTATTTTTTAATATGTAAATCCCCTCAGGCACGTCCCATTAAACATGCAAGGATCACTGGAGCAAGGGCTCTGATAGGTACAAAAAGGTGAAGGAGAAATTATCTCAAGCTCTTTATAAAACCGATGATGGGAAAAAAAGTTACATCACAACCCCTCCACCTAGATGGTTTCATTGATTACTTGAAGTACCAGCGTGAGCTATCTTCTAAAATTAACTCTTGTTATCCTGTTGATAAATCAATCCAGATGCTTTCAAAACGATTAAAACTTAACGCTGATGACCATCCATGTAATTTTAGTTAACAAAGGGAAAAAAGGGGGGTCTAAGCTTTTCACCAAAGTGTGAGGACTGAAGTTGGTACATTTTTGGGATCGAACTACATTTGTGTACGTTACTTCGCAGCAGAGTATCAACATGGCTGGCTTTCGGGGTGAAAAGCTCTGTAACTTAATTTGTAACCTTGACCACACCACTAACCTCTTACCCAGGGCTGAAAAACTTCGCCGTTGTTTAAGTTTGCATGCTTTTATCTCTCTCCGTGATCCAACAAAAGTTTCCGACAAGTGATCCTCTTTCTCAGCTCTGTCATCAGACAATCTGCAGAATTACATGGAGGTATACGTGATTTTTTCGGTAATCTTACCTGAGTACCAGTGTAGGTAAATCCATCTCGTGGTTTCAGGTCTTCAGGATGTCTAACGTGATCAGAATCGCTCAACTGACATAGCACTTGATCGTTTATTGATGGACCGATGTTAAATGATGCGCAGCTATTATCAATTACACACTTTCCTCTACAGGAATGACGCATACCCACGTGCAAAGTAATGTTTTTAATCACGTGACCCACGAGGGCGCGGCCATCTACTGATGGGGTGAATTTCAGAGATCGGCAGGAATCTGCAAAGAAGTGGGATAAATAGTGATATAAAGCAACGATAGGAGTAAAAAAAGTGAAATAATATATGTTTAACGAAGTGAATCTGACGAAATCATCAAAGCGGTGTCCTCAATTAGTTACTGATCATGTGAGAAACTTATGATTGTTTAAGACTCAAAAAGTAAACGTACCGGTTGTAAACGTTGTTGTGACAGGAGTTTCGAGCTAAGATGATTTTTGCACTTGGCGAGCATATTTTTTTTATATAAAAAGAGCTGTTTTAGCATGTTAGAAAAAGAAAGCGACTGCCTCCTAAGCAAGTTGTACAATTCTGACTACTACGTTTTATCAAATGTTCTGTTTGTTTTTCATGTACGACTCCTTTCACATCTTAAACTCTTCAGTCACTTTTTCTATTTCAAGAAGAGTGGCATGGATAGCAACAGCACACGATTGAGTTGTGGCCTCCATTTCTATACCTAAGGGCATCAGTGCTATGATGCGCAACCAGGAACAAAGAATTTTTCACTAATCCTTTTTTCAAACACAAGTGCTGCTTCTACCATCCTTTCACTAAATGGAAATAGATGGGAAGGCCGGCGTACAAAAATCAGCAGTTGTTCTCCAAAACAAAAAACAAAAAAACATACAAACAAACTAGGGAGCCGTGTCCCTAACGACCACTGGCGCGATTTGTTGTTCGTCTGCTTTCACTTGCCTCCTCTGACTCAGGGCCTGGAGCAACCTAAAAGCTAAGTGGTGTCACGGCAATAGATTGAATAATTAAAAAGAGCAATTTTCGTTTACCTCTATGACAGCCGTACAGCTCTGCTCTCATTGAAATATGGTATTTCCAAGCTACCGGTCGGAAACGAATGTAGCGCGCAGTGATTGGTGGGTTTAAGACGTTTACCACAACGGTGTCTTTGTCCGTGTTTCCATTAAACTCCTTAATAGGATAAATTAGGAATTAATAATAAATCAGCCCTTGAAAATATTTACTGATAGTGGATAAAATTCAAGAATTGGCAGCTTAGACCTGCCAGTTTTGATCAACACCCTAACTCCTTAGATCTGATTGGTGATTCTCCCTAATAGCTGCAATGCATTTCAATGTAAATAACAGTTATTACAATTTGGTGTCATATCATGATAAACACTCATATCTGATAAGTTTGTCTGAGTATTCTCTTGAACTGCTTGATGGATAATGTATGGATATTAAGGAGAGAAGTTAATTGTTGATCACTTCTGGGTTTTAGGGGATTAACAAGAGGAATTAACTCTCTTTTCTGAGAGCTTTTCCTCTAGTTAAGCTGTCAAGTACGCTCGGTTCATTCATGCTTTCAACTGATCTTGCTAAGGATATCAAAACCTTATGTACATGTGGTCCACTTGGTACTCTTTCTTTTTAAACACATTTTAAAATTATTTTAATTATTCTTGCGAAAAGACGCATGCACGAACAAATGTATGGAAGTATACGTTCTGAGAACATTTGCATGAAATTTGCAATCTTACCTTATCGGCACTTTGTCCTTCTTCCTTGAAATATTGCAAGCTTCCTTCATCATTACCATACTGCAGTTTGTAATTTGTAACCCACTGATTATCTCCATTCCTTCCCTGCGTTCCTACACGAGTAACTTTGGTCTGTTGATCTCTCAGATCAATCTGCAGCCACTGTTTATCATTATTTTTCCTCGTTGACCAGGCTCCTCCTTTTTCGGGGCCTTCTTCATGATGTAGTCTGCCATTTTTGGTGCTAAGACTGCTGTCCCATTGGGAAGAGGCGCTAATTTGACTATCAGATATTGCACCATTTTCCATGCCAAGAGGGTACGTGTATTCGCATTCTAAAAGTTTATCCAGTAGTAAAAAAATAAGCACAAATACGTCTTCTAACGACAAAATAAATATCTCACGTTCAGAAAAATCCAGCCCCTGGAAGAACAGGTGCTTAATGAACATCTTCACATACAATTACTTAAGATACCGAAGGGAAAGGTTGTCTATCCTCTTAAAACCTCGAGAATTTATCGAGTGACGAAGATTGACAATTAAAGCAAATTTAGCACAGAAACTTCGTAGACACTTACATTAGGTTATTTACCTTCTGAAGCAGTGGTACAGTGGAAAAGATAACTTCCCCAGTAGAAAAACGATAAGGTGCGAGCTAACTCAAAATGGTGTTTCATTTTCAGCAATGATGCAGGATAATTAATCAGTTCTTTGATCGCAGTACAATCAACCAACCACAGAAAGTTGATAGATAGTGAGAGCCTGTTCATCAAATAACAATAAAGTCAGTTTACTTAGCCGGATAATTAACTTTCCTATTTACTTAACCTGAGGATAAATTTTGAGATAATATCTACTCTTTAAATTTGTTTTTCCCATTTTTTAGAGCGGAGTCACATCCTACTGTTTAAGGTACATATTAAGTATTCTGAGTTTGGCCAACATCTGCCCCAACCAAATTAACCAATCAGAACGAAGCCATGAAGCCTGAACGTGATGTTATCAAACCCTTTTTTTTTCAATATCAGAGCTGTGAATTCTCACCTCAGTTTCCTATTTTTAATGGCCTAGAGTTTATTGTATCCTCTTCCTTAATTTGACAATTCTCACACCAGTTCATACTTAAGCAAGTTCATTGTAAAGCTTTTTCGATTACATAGACGACTGCGTTCCGATTACATTGATTACGAAGTTGAGTATGCTAAAGGTCATGTCAGTTGTAGTAATAAAGTCTACTGTGGAACCAAAGCGCTGTCTTATCCTTGACTTCCGTAAAAGCTAGATCACAGTGTACTAGGAAATCGTGACGAGTTTCCGTTTCCACTGCCGAGTTGTCTCTACAAAGCTTTTTTTTCCCCCATTTTTGTTGTGCCTTCTGCGAGAGTTCAGTTGTGCACGAAAACCTTATCGTCACACAATAGCGTCAAAAGACTATTACAAAAATGCAGAGTAGCGTAACATCACACCACAAAAAAATTATAATGATTTAAAAAAATAGAAAAAAATTATCATCAAGCCGTCGATTTAACGAACAACTTGGTTGTTTTCACGCAAATTCGTTAAATCGAGGTTTTCGATAAAACGAACCAGTTTTGCCAGTCCCTCGGGCATTTTGTGAAATCGAGATTCCACTGTATATAGCAATTCAAATTGCACAGTTTCGGCATTACACGAAAAATGTTTCTGTCAGATAGCTGCAAACTTAGATATTAACTTTCTCTTTGTCTTCCCAGTAATGTAAAATATTTATTTCACAAGGACATCTGCGGTCTTTTGTTGACCGATTTCTTGTTTCACAGTAAAAATCTTATTTGTCTCGAACTATTCTCCTACTATGATTTCTGTTACCTTTTTATTCCCGAGTTCTTCCCTCGCCCATGTTGTGAATATTGGGAATCGTTGCAAAAATCAACCAACAAAGTATTCTCTTTAAAAAAATTTACATTTTGAGAGTGTCTCCGCGTGTATCCCTGCATTGATAATAGAGACCAATTGAAGTATAAGAGGTAATTAAAGAAAAGATATC